>NW_027223774.1:10627080-10862924 GCF_028538775.1 Myotis yumanensis
GATCGATGTTTCTCTCTCATCAATGTTTCTAACTCTCTATCCCTCTCCCTTCCTCTCTGTAAAAAAAAATCAATAAAATATTAAAAAAAAAAAAAGAAAGAAAGAAAGAAAGAAACATCCGCTCTCATCATGCAGGTCCCCAGCTGGGTTTTCTCCTGGCGGGGGGGAGGGGGGGCAGCGGAGGGGGGGGGCGGGGGGGGGGCTCAGAGCGCACCAGGCCCCAGTCAAAGCCCCGCCCTGCTGCCTCCCTGAGCCCAGTTCCTCATCTGTCTTCCTTCACAGGACCTTCCCTGGCGCCCCAGGCACCTCCTCTGTGAGCCCTGCCTGTTCCCACCCCCTCCCCAGTCCCCACCTCCTGGTCCTTCTTAGCTGTTATCAACATGGGCCAGAATATGTCTGTTACTTATTTTACTTCTTTTCTTTTTTTAAAAAAAATATATATTTTATTGATTTTTACAGAGAGAAAGGGAGAGGGATAGAGAGCTAGGAACATCGATGAGAGAGAAACATCGATCAGCTGCCTCCTGCGCGCCCCCTATTGGGGATCAAGCCCAAAACCAAGGTACATGCCCTTGACAGGAATCGAACCTGAGACCCTTCAGCCTGTCGTGTGCCCTCTCACAGTGCAGGAGCCCCGTGATCAATCTCCCCAAAGAGGTAGGCCCTGCACACCCATCCAGGGCTCCTTGATGGATTGCCTCAAAGAGGTAAGCCAGAGCCAGGGTCCCGCCTCTGCCCCCTGTGGAGCCGCCGGGACCCACCCGGACCCCCCTCTGTGCCACCCACACAGCGTCAAGTCCCCGCCCACCCAAGCGCACCTCCCCTCAATCGCATCCTCGCTCACCTGTGCGCGCCCGCTGAGCACGCAGCCTCCTGGTGACGGATTGTTACGGCATGAGGGCATCACAGCGTGAGGGCATGACAACCACATAGGCTTTTATTAGTATAGATATGGAACTTGCAGTGACTAATGATATTACCACTAAGAGGCAGGCCCTATTCCATTCTCTTTTATTATTGATTTTTAGAGGGAGGGAGAGCGAGGAAAACATCGATTTGTTGTTCCACTTATTTATGCATTCGTTGGCGGTTGCTTCTTGTATGTGCCCTGACCAGGGATCGAACCCACAACCTTGGAGTATTGGGATGGCGCTCTAACCACTGAGCTGGTCAGCCAGGGCCCAGGCCTATCCGGAAAGCTTGTCATGGACCATCTCCCTTCCCCCAGGAGGCGTGGCCTGTTCTTATATTTATTATGTTATTAATCCGATTCTCAGATGGGGAAGTTGAGATACAAGAAGGGGAGTCCCTCTGGTCCAAGGAGTGGGATGACAAGGAGTCGAGCCAGGTTGCCTGGCGACAGAGTCCTGCTTTCATTTCTACCCGAGACTTCTCAGCCTCAGCTTCCCCGACCGTCCTCAGGTGAAATCCAGGAGGGTCCGTGAACTTGGCCTAGGAAACATAGCGGCCTCTGATCTTGACGCTGAAATTCAGTGTGAGCCACAAGCCAGCAGCCTCAGCGGCCCTGGATCACGGCCCCCGAGAGGAAGCCCGGGTCTCCAGCCCTTTGCGATTACTTCGAAGATTTCCAGGAACTGTTTCCGCATCACCACCCTGCCCACTGCTCGCTCTGTCTGATTAACGTGTAATTCATAGCAGCCCCTATTAGCGTGTCACAGGTCGTGGGTTTCTTTATAAACAGATAACTGTATTTCAGTAGAATTGCTTCTCTTGTAATCCCATGGGTATTATTTCACGCATTTAAAGACATTATTCTAGCCCTGGCCGGTGTGCTCAGTGGTTAGAGCATTGTCCCTCGCATCAAAGGGTCCAGGGTTCGATTCCTGGCATGTACCTGAGTTGCAGGTTCAATCCTGGGGCAAGTATGAGAGGCAGCCCATCGATGTGTCTCTCTCACATCTCTCTCTCTCTCTCTCTCTCCTCACCCTTCTTCCCTCCCTTCCACACTCTCTAAAAACCAATGGGGAAAATATCCTCGGGGGAGGATTAACAACAACAAAAATGTAAAGACATTATTCTGGGCAGGGTCCGTGGCGTGAAAGCCCTGCCTCATTAAACATTCTTTGAGCCTTAATAAGGGCTACTGTCTCCTCGAGCTCCCTGCCTGCTCCCTGCACCAGGGGTTCTCGGGGGCCTGCCCCAGGTGCCTACAGCTTCCCCGACGCCCCCACAGCCTCTGGAGTCCCCTCCCTTTTTCCCCATCTGTCAAAACCCGGTGGAGAAATTCTGGCACATTCTACAACATGGGTGGACCCTGGAGACACTGTGCCAAATGCAATAAGCCAGCCCCAGAAGACCAAATACTGCGTGGCTTCATGCCTGTGAGGCGCTTAGAGCAGGGACATTCATACAGACAGAAGGTGGCTGCCAGGGCCGGGGCGGTCGTGTTACATGGGACGAACTTTGCGTTTTGCAAGATGAAACAAGTTCCGAGGGTGGATGGTGGTGACGGTTACACCGTGTGAGTGTACTTCATGCCACCGAGCTGCTTACGCAACATGGCGGAACGGTAAATTTTATGTTATGTATATTTGACCACGATTTTTTTAAAAATGGAGCCCGGCCTGTGTGGCCCAGTGGTTGAGCATTGACCTATGAACCAGGAGGTCATGGGTTCGATTCCCAGTCAGGGCACGTGCCTGGTTGCAGGCTTGATCCTCAGTGTGGGGCATGCAGGAGGCAGCCGGTGGATGTTTCTCTCTCTCTCTTCCTCTCCCTTCCTCTCTGAAATCAATAATAAATACATACATACATAAATAAATAAATAAATAAATAAATAAATAAAAAGACGGAGAAGGCAGCCAGTGAGCCTCGGAGTTACTCAGTGAATTGTGGACTCTTTAGTCTTGGGTTCAGGTCCTGCTCCGGTCCCAGGTTACTTGGGCCCTGAGGTAACCTTTGGGGCCTTTTCCCAGGTGGGGGTTAGTGGGACCCCACAGACACCCACCAAGCTGTTCCCAGCATCTGGGAGCTTATCAAACAACTTTGGTCCCCAAGGCTCACTTTAAGGAACGGAGATCAGTTTGGGCCCCCTCCCCAGGGGTGGGGGGCGGGGTCACCCCAGGGGGCCCCACGGATAAGCTTCCTCACCACAAACACCCCCAGGGGCTTGCAGAGAACTACAGTCTGTGACCCCCCCCCCTCCCCGCACCCGCCCCCCGCCAGCCCTCAGTCACCTGTACCTGGCCAGGGAAGGGGCTGGGGGGACTCCTCCCTCGCATCTGTTCCCCATGCGGCCACCAGAGGGCGCCGGGGAAACCTGTCAGCTCCCAGCCCTCTGCTCAGAATTGTCCCGAGGCTCCCGCCTCACTCAGAGTCAGGGACCCCAGGGTCCTACACCACAGCCCCCCTTTGATCCCTCTGACCTTGCCTGTCACCCCACGCCCCTGCCCCCGGCGTGGTGCTTCACGCTGGCTGGTGTCCCTAAGCACAGAAAGGCTGCGACGTGCCTCGCGGAGAAAATACGGGTTGGATGAGCCTCTTCTCGCGTGGGAGTTGGAGTGCTGTTGGCCGTGAGCCCCATGTTAATGAACCAACAATATAGATGAATAAGTTGTCTTTAAACAGAAACACACATAAGACAATGTGACACTCTGATCACTCGGCAAAAATGCTGTGACCGGAGGCTTGAAGTATCCGTTAATTTCATGTTTCAGGAGACCACGGGACATTAACATGAATCAGAATCTCGGAGAAAATGAAATAAATGAATAGGCAAAACAGAACAGAAACAGGTGCGTGAACATAGAGAACAAGCTGATGGATACCAAAGGACAAGGGGTGGGGAGATGGGATTTAAAAAAAAAACAAAACAAAAAAACTGCCCTAGCTGATTTGGCTCAGTGGATAGAGCGAGGGCCTGTGGACTGAAGGGTCCCGGGTTCGATTCCAGTCAAGGGCACATGCCCAGGTTGCTGGCTTGATCCCCAGTAGGGGGTGTGCGGGAAGCTCTCATCACTGATGTTTCTATCCCTCTCTCCTTCTCCCTTCTCTGAAATCAATAAAAACATATTTAGGAAAAATAAATCGCCTGGCCCTGACCTGGCCGGTGTGGCTCAGTTGGTTGGGCGTTGTCCCGTGCACCAGGAGTTGCCTGTTGATTCCCAGTCAGGGCACATGTCCGGTTGCAGGCTCGACCCCCATAGGGGGCATGCAGGAGACAGCCGTTCAATGTTCTGATCTCTCTTCCTGTCTCTAAAAATCAACGAAGTATTCTTCAAAAAAAAAAAAAAAAAAAAATTGCCTGGCCCAGCCAGCGTGGCTCAGGGGTTGAGTGTCAACCTATGAACCAGGAGGTCACGGTTCGATTCCCAGTCAGGGCACATGCCCAGTTTGTGGGCTCGATCCCCAATGGGGGCGTGCAGGAGGCAGCTGATCAATGATTCCTCACTGACGTTTCCATCTCTCTCCCTTCCCATTCCTCGCTGAAATAAATATATTTTTAAAAAATTAAAATTAAAAACACGCCTGTTTGGTTGAGCTGTTCAGCCTTCCTCCTTCACTAAGTCTGTCCCCAACCTGCTTCCCCCCACCCCCCACCCCTCCAGGGCATAATTCCTGCGTGCCTGGTTCATGCTGCACCCCTGTGCCCGGAACAGGGCCTGGCACCCAGTAGGTACTCAACTAATACATGTGGGATAACCCCTCCCCTTCCCTCTCCCTACCCAGGTCTCACCCCAACCCCCAGACTCTAACCCCAAAGACCCCAAAGCAAAGGGCTGAGGGGGCGTCGGTAGTTTTAAAAAAAAAGATTGGTTTTTTAATTTACAAGAGTTCTAAATGTACAGAATTCTCCATTAAAAAAATCGTTATACACAATAAATACAGTACAAAAATTTATCTTACAGTACTAGTTTTGTCTCCGAGATTTCAAAATCTGGCGCGGGTGGCTGGCGGCAGGAAGAACAGAGGGAAGACTGGTTGGGGGGGCGGGGGGAGCCCGGCTTCCTGTTCTCGGGGTGCTCGGATTGCGGTCGCGGGGCAGGAGGACTAGAAATCCCTCTCCTTCTCACTCGGGCGCACACGGGGACGCGGGACAAGGAGCCGGACGCGCACACAGGGATGTGGCAGGCGCCCCACGGGGGATCCTGCAAAGCAGGCTCACGCCGCCCCTGCCCTGCGATCCCTTTGACGGCCGGTTGGGGGCGGTGTTGCAAAGGCTGAGCGCGGGCCCCCAGGACCCTCCCTCCCCGCTGAGCGCCCTCGGGGCTTGGACGGGGGAAGCCACAGACAAGCCCGGTCCCGGACACGCGTGAGCAGTGGGAGCAGTGAGCGCCCCATCCCTGGCAGACACACGCGTGTCCCGGACGCCGGGGTGGAGTGCGGCGGGGGCGGGCGAAACGGGAAGTGACACACCGGGTGACCCCTCTTTGGGGGACAGTCTACATGTACAGCCCCCTCCCCGAAACCCACAACCCCACCCAGCGACCCGGCCGACGCGGGTGGTGGGAAGAGAGGCTTTTGTGACTCAAATAACTTAGGCAAGAAAAACTCAGGGGACCCCTGGCTCGCGCCCCCGGGAGGCGGAGGTCGGATTCCCAGCGGCCGGGCGGGCGTCCCAGGGCGAGGGGAGGGGGGGGAGCCCAGCCCGGTGTTATCTGTTCAACGTCCTGGCGCCGAGGCCGCCGTTGTGACTGGAGGGCGGGTAGGCCTCCGGCCTGTGCAGGGGGGACCGGGCGGCGGGCGGGACGGCGGCCGGCGGGCCGTGGGGGTACGGGGGCGCGGGCGTCCGGCCCGGGGCCTGCTGCAGGTTCAGGATGCTGTCGATGGCGCTCTGCAGGTGCTCGGTGAGCGTGTCGTCCTGCGGGCTGTCGCTGGAGAAGCTGGCCTGGTCCACGTCGGGGGACTCCGACTTGCGCCGCTTCGTGGGGGGCAGCGGGGGGCGCCTCCCAGCCGGGCTCCCTGCCGCCGCCGCCGCCGCCGCCGCCGCCGCCGCCGCCCTGCCCGGCGCCCGCCGCGGCCTCGGGCGGGGCCGCCTTCAGCATCCGCTGGTACAGCTCGTCCTCCACGGCCGCCAGCTCGCGGATCAGGCCGCTGGTGGCCTCGTCCACCTTGGCGGCCGCCGGGCTGCCGCCCCGCGCCCGGCCCGCCCCGGGCCCCTCGCCGCCCAGGGCCTCCACGTTCTCGCGGTACGTCTTCCGCAGGGGCAGGCGGGGGCAGTGCGGGGCCGGGGCCGGCGGCTTGTGGTCCGTGGCCGGGGGCGGGTGGTCCACGGTGCCGTTCATCTGGCCCGTGGGCTGGGGCGGGGGCGGGGGCCGGGGCGGGGGCTCGGCCGCCTTGAGGGGCGCGGGGGCGGGCGGCGGGGGCTGGTGCACCGGATCCAGGGCCGTGTTGTGCACGACCTTGCTGAGCCCCGCCTCCTGCTTGATCTTGAGCTTGAGGCCGATGCGGCTGCGGGCCTCGTAGGTCTTGATGGGGGGGCGATTGCGCGAGGGCATGGGGCCGTCCTCATCCGCGTCCAGGGAGGAGGCGGCGGCGGAGGACGAGGCGGACAGGGAGGAGGACGCGCGGGCCCAGGTCACGGAGGGCGAGCCGCCCCCATGCCGGATCACCAGCTTGGTGGGCAGGTGCAGGGGGGGCTGGGCGGGCGCCCCAGACGCTGAGGGCGGCGGTGGGCAGTGGCTGGGACCCCGATGTCCCTCCGAAGAGGCGGCGACAGGGAGGCCGAGGGAGCGTGAGGAAGACACGTACTCATCTGCAGAACGAGGGGGCCAAGGAACCCGGGTGAGGGAGTGCCCGGCGCCGGAGCGGACGCGCTGAGGGGCGGCGTGCACTGGGCACCTACTACCCCGGGCCCTTCCCAGCAAGGCCCACAGCCCAGCACTGTGCGGGCGGGCGGGCGGGCACCGGAACCCGAGATGGCTGCCACCTTACATTTTGCAACCGGGGTACCTTGCTTGCCTCCCCCCACAGTCTGGCTGTGCGCCCCTGCTTTCCTATCCCCGGGAAGAAGGTCCCGCCAGGCCAGGACCAGGGGTGAACAGGAGCTCAGTTCCCAGGGAGACCAGCCACAGGGGGAAGGCGGGGCTACGGCGCCACCTAGCGGCCAAGTAAGGTGCGGCCGCGCCCTCTGCCCCAGTCTAATTAGGGCGCAAGGGAAGGAGGGGGCACACCTCGCCCTCCCCGCCACACCCCCCTCACCCCCTCACCAGGCTTCTCCTTGGCCAGCTGCTTGTCCAAGGCGAGGGTGGTCTTCTCTTCCTGAATGAACATCCGGTCGATCATCACCATCTCCGCTGAAGGGCTCACCCTCTGAGGGGGGAGAAGATGGGCAAGTGAAGGAGCCAGGACCGAGGGAGGGGATGTGAGTGTCAGGGCTGCGACCTAACGGCCAGCCTGCCTCCCTCCCTCCCTCCCTCCCTCCCTCCCTGCCTCCCTCCCCCAGGGAAGGGCCCGGTCCCGGAGAGGAAGGCGAGGCCACCCTACCCGGGACTCCTCCAGGAGCAGGAGGCGGTACTTGTTGAGCATGGCCTGGGTGCGTTTCAGCAGCTGCGTGGACACCGTCTCGAACTCCTCGTCCACTGCGAGCAAGAGCAGAGGCCCCGGGGCCCAGACGTTGGGGCGCACTGACGGGGCAGCATGCCTGCACCCCCCTCCGCAAAGCAGGGCCCAGTGGGGGCAGTCCCGGGAGGCCTCACCTCGGTGGTAGTCACTGGGGGAGGGGAGGGCGCCCTGGTAGACGTGGTAGGGCAGGAGGCGGTGCAGGGCGTCCTCGAAGGAGGGGAAGGCTGTCTTGTAGTCCGGGTGCAGGACGGCGCCCTGATGTTTGTGCAAATGCTCCAGGAAGCTGGGGGGGAGGGGGAAGACCACACGCGCAGAGCTGGTGGTGAGGCCAGGAGAAAGCAGGCCCCCGGCCCAGCAGGCCGACAACAGCAGGCGCAAGAGGACACTTAGGACCCAGGCGCGGACTGTCCTGATCTGTCTCCCTGAGTCTCTGGTGACAACCAAAGGCAGCCGTGCTCTTTATCTCCATCTCACAGATGAGAAAACTGAGGCCCCGAAAGGGGAAGTGCCTCCACTCAAAACATACAGCGAGGAAGGAAGCGGCAGAGCTGGGAGCCAGCGGCAGAGCCTGAACCGCATCCCATGCTATGCCGTCTCCCGCCACCGGGGGGCAGCACGGCCCCACGCTGCCAGCGGCCCAACCGCAACCTCTGCCGGTAAAATCCTATTCTTCTCTCACAAGGCTTCCCACCTGAGCGCAGGTTATGAGTTATGTCTCCATCGTGTGATGGTCTCCCCCACCCTGTGCTGAAGACCAGCGGCGCCCACACACCATGGGGCGGGATTGGGTCCGTCTTGTTTCCAGAACCCAGCACAGGGCGGGCAAGGAGTGAGCACCTGACCAACACTTGGGGGAAGGAGGGCAGGAGACAGGGAGAGCGCGCAGGCAAGCACCCACCCCTCCACCACCCACCCACCCTGTCCGAGGTGCCCGGGTGCGCAGTGACCAGGGCATGCCAGTGCCTCCCTCTTAATGCTGGCAACGCAGCGGTGACACATGCTCGTAGCACAGTCTCATCGAATCCTCACCCCTCAGCCTATTCTCGTGACTGTCAGCACCCATTTTCCAGAGGGGGAGACTGAGGGTCTGTGAGGGAACCGGCCCTGGGGCCTCTGGAAGGCACGGGGTGGGGAACACGAGGGCGCGCTGCCACTCACCAGGCTTCTTTGCTGGGCTGAAGTGGGGGTGGTTTCTTCAGGCCACTCAACTTGCTGTCATACTGCGGGCAGAAAGGCGAATGGGGGATCCCACGGGGAAGCCCGCCCTCCCTCTGCGCCCTGACCGCCCCCCCTCCAGACTGGGGCAAAGACAAGGCCCATCTCCCCAGGGGTCCTGCCCTGCCCCCCACACTCCACCTCCAGGGAACACCTGGGCTGGGCCCTGGTGGGGGACACGGCGAGGAGAGGGCGACACGCAGGCGCGAGCCCTGGCACCCCCAGCCAGGGACCCTGCAGCCCCTCTCATTAGTGGCCTCCGCCTGCCTCCTGTCTGGACCCCAGGAACACCCCGGCGTCTCCCGCCCCTCCTGCCCTCCCATGGCCTCCATGGCCTCCGATTTGCAGACTTCTTCCCACCCAAGTCCTCACTCTGCCTCAGGCCTCAGACTGCCCCCTGCCATGCCAGGCCTCTGCACGGCTGTGGTAGGTCTTGTCTCCAAGTCTCTCCAGCCGGGTCCCTCACCTGCCCCTCTCATTTCTATAGATGTCTCTGTCCTGTCTTCCTGTCCCCCCATTTCCAAAAGGTGGTCCCTGCCTCAGTCCCACCCCCTCCCAAGGTCTCTCCAGACCAGGGGTCCTCAAACTTTTTAAACAGGGGGCCAGTTCACTGTCCCTCGACTGTTGGAGGGCCGGACTATAGTTTAAAAAAAAAACCATGAACAAATTCCTATGCACACTGCACATATCTTATTTTGAAGTAAAAAAACAAAACGGGAAGAAATACAATATTTGTATTTGCATGTGGCTGGCGGGCTGTAGTTTGAGGACCCCTGCTCCAGATCCTCCCTCGAGTTTCTCACCCACCTGTCCTGAGCTGCCACCTGCCACTCTCACGTCCCTCCCCCTCCCTCTCAACCTCTCCCCTGCTCCCGGCCCAGGGACCACATCCCCAGGGACCACATCTGGTCTCAGGCCCCCTCTCCTAGCGTCACCCTGTCGGCTCGGTGTCTGCGGGTCTCTCACATGCCCCCGCCCACTGTCCTGCTGTCTCACCCACCGGCTGGGTTTGTCTCATCCGCCCGCCCACCACCTCCCTGCCCCACTGGCCCTTCCCGGTTCGCTGGTGACATGCTCGGCCCCACCCTCCACCCGGTCCCCTTACCTGCAGCCCCGAGGGCTTCCCTGGCCCCGATGCAGGGGCCTTGGCCACACTCAGGGTCGGGAGGTTGCTGGCAAAGGCTTTGTTCTCGGCAGGAAGCAGAGGAGGGAGGCCTGGGGGCAGGTGGGGGCGAACAGGGCTCAGAGGGCACTGCACTCTGGCCTTGGGGGACACCCTCCCCCACCTCCCAGGGCCCATGCGATGTGAGGGGCTCCTCAGGTTCACACCCCAGCTCAGCCCGCACCCCTCCTTCGTGGGCAACCTGCCCCCTACCTGTGGTGGCCATGGGTGCCGGGGCAGGGGCGTGGCTGGGGGCGGCGGGAGTCCCGGATGGGGCCTGCCCGCTGACCAGCACGGAGGCAGTGGGGCTGGCCAGGGGCCCCAGACTGGTGGAGGTCTGCGGGGCGGCGGGGGGTCCCCCGGCCTTGCTCTGGAGAATGATTCCGGATGGCACCTGAGGAGGGGACAGGACAGTGGGTGAGGAGTGGGGGGCACACACTAGAAGTGGGGTGGCACCAGGGCTGGGGGTGAAGGGGAGGGGCTCCGGTCACACTAAAGGGCAGGGTCGGGGGCTTGTGAGCGTGCGGTGGGGCCACTCCTGCCTCGTTACCTGGTGAAATCTCTCCAGAAGAGCCTTCGGCTGGGGCAGCGCCGGGAAGGGGGCGGTCACCATCTGGAAGGTCCGAGGAGGCGGTGGGGGGACGACTGAGGGCTCGGGGACCAGATGGAGGGTTGGAGGGGGCGTGGGGGACTTGTGGGGCCCCTGGCTGGGTGGGAACTGGAGCTGGAAGTCGGGGGGCGTGGGGGCCGGCAGTCTGGTGGATGTCTCGGAGGAGGCCACCACGGAGGAGGTGGAGGCAGGTGGGAGGTGGGGGGCTGGGGGCAGCGGCCCCTCGGGGGGCTGGGGCTGGGGTGGGCCTGGGGCAGTGGGGGCAGGGGTGCTGACAGGTGGGGGGACGCCCAGTTGGTTCTGGATGACAAAGATGCCAGGCAGGGTGGGGGGAGCCTGGGGTGGAGGACAAGGGTGCAGAGCGGGCTCTGAGGGTGGGCGGGACAGGCTCTGGGGCTGGGAGGGCGGCCGGGAGTGGGGTCGGGAGGGAGGGCGGGAAGGGGGCCTGGTGGGGTGCGGGGAGGGCAGGTGGGGGCTGTCTCCCAGAGGGGCCTGGTGAGGTAGTGACGGGGACGAGGAGGGGCCTGGGCCCTTCAGTGGAGCCGCTGCTGGGATCTGGGCAGGACAGGGAGGCAGAGGCAAGGAGCAGGGTCAGAACCAACCTTGGCTCCCACTGCCCCAGACACCAGGGAGCCCAGCCACTCCCCCGACACCACCCTTCTTAGCAGCGCCTTGTCCTGGAGCCTCCACCATGACAGCACTATCCTTCCCACCTCTCCTTTCTCAACTCCCCACCTCACCCCTGCACCTGTGCCCCCCTCACCCCTGCACCTTCCCCCCTCACCCCCTCCACACCTCTGCCCTCTGGTCTCCCCCCTCCCCATATGCCCCGCCTCCCCAGCTCCCAGTATGAGGCAGCTCTGCAGGGTGGGAGCAGCAGCAGAGGAAGCAGCAGGGACACCACGCCAGCTGCCAGCGGGGAGGGCAGGCCAGGGAGCGGAGCACAAGCAGCGAGGGGGAAGGAGGCGCCGCGGGCAGCGTCCCAGCAGCCAACCCGGCCTGACTGCCTAGCTAAGCAAGGAGAGCAGACGCCAGTGTGGATACCTTCCTGCGTACCAGGGTGGGGACGGGGGACCCCGGGCAGCTGAGGGGCAGGCTGTGACTCCTGCGCCCCATTCTAAGGCCTCCGCAGGCCTGCGTGTCAGGGCTGCGGGCCCACCTGGGCCACAGGAGCCTGCAGGGACGGGCATGTGTGCACACGAGTGTGGGGTGTGCACGCGTATGACTTGCACCAGAGCCGGCACAGTCTGCCACAGGGACACAGCGACCCTGCCTGCACCGCCTCAGCCAGGGCACCTGCCCCCTGCACGCTCCTCCCCGGGGGTCACCTCCCCCAGAACCATGACCTCGGAGCCGCTGCGTCACCTGTGTACCCCGCACTGGCACCGGCGAGTCCCCCCCAATGACAGCTCACTCCGACCCAGCGTGCGCTGGCGCCTGCGCCCACCCGTGTGGCCTTCCCCGGCCCTGAGAGCTGGGACCAGGTTGGGCCGATTCACAGGTGAGACACTGAAGCCAGGAGCGAGATGACTGGTCCGGAGACTCCCTGTCTTACCCCCACCAGGACCTCAGAGCCGGCCGAGGGCTCGGGGGACTCGCTCGGGGTCACCCAGCGCTGCCTCCTCCAAAGCCGGGCTCTGGGCTTCGAGCCCCCAAGGATGACCCGCTTTAAGGCGCCAACGCTCTGACCCTCCAGCCCCCTCCGATCCTGGCCCTGGATAGCCGCCATCCAAAATGAGGTCCCAAACCAACAGCTCCCTCCACACCCCCCCGCCCCCAGGGGCCTGCCGCCCGAGGGGAGGTCAGAGGGGCAGCCTGGCCTCCCTGAACACACGGCCAGCACAGCTCGCGACAATGCCGAGGGAGATGAGAAGAACGCATTACGTGATGGCCGGACAACTGGCTAAACTGCATTACGGACAGTGGATTAGAGCAGCGGTCACCAACCGGTGGTCCGCGGACCACGCACATGGTGGTCCGCGAGGTCCGAAAGGTGGGCGACCGCTGGGTGAGGTAACAGTACTGTCTCCGCGCTAAACTTGCTGAATTTGAATATTATCTACCACAATCGAGTAAGAGAATGTTCTTGTTCTAAGGGCGGAAATACTCTGCTAAAATATTAAAGGTGAGGGAGCCCGATGTCTGCAAATGATTCTCAAGTGGCTTGGAAAAAAAAACTACTGAGAGAGGCAAGCAAAGTAGCGAAGTATAAAAAAAGGGGGGAGGCAAAGTATTTCTAACTAATGGGTGTGTCTGGTGTGGCAGCCAGCTTCTGAGCCGGCCTCCAGCGACCCCACCTCCTCAGATCCCGTCTCCCGACACTGGACCAGGGTTGGTCTCCGTGACCAACAGAATCCAGCCAGTGACCACATGCTACTTCCCAGGTTAGGTTATAAAAGACCGTGGCTTCCATTTGGGGCACAGTCTCACCCTCTTCCTGTTGGATTGTTCGCTCTGGTGGAAACCACGGAGCAGCATGCTATGAACTTCCCCTTTGGGAGGCCCCACAGAGAGGCACTGAGGCCGCCCGCCACAGCCACACGAGGGAGCCACCGTGGAGGCCCATTCTCCAGGCCAGTCAAACCTTCAGCCCCGGTTCACACCCTGAGCTCATGAGCAGTGGGAAGCAGAACCCTCCCACGGCTACTTCCAGATTCTTGCTCCTTAGAAATGGTCTGAGATACGTTCATGTTGGTTGTTTTAAGTGGCTAAGTTTTGGGACCATTTGTTACACAGCAACACATAACTAATACATCTGGTTAAAGAGCAAAGAACTCTCATGGGTTCTTTGTACTATTCTGACAACTTTGCATAGATTTGAAATGATTTCAAACTGAAATCTAAAAGTACCCAAATTTAAATTTTTTAAAAAACCTGTTCTCATTAAAAATGCAGAGACAAACACACACACACTCCACCACAAAGTAAAAAACCAAATGATATACCTGGGGGGGGGGGGGGGGCGGGAGGAAATATCTGCAATTCATAGCACAAACTTCATCTCTTTCATATGTAAAGAGCCTCTAGAAATCACTAAGAATAACAACCAGTGAGAAAAAGGGGGCAAAGGTATGACCCGACGATGCACAAGAAAGAAAACCCAAAAGGCTTAAGTATTTCCAGAGATGCCCAGTTCACCTGTCATATGAGAAACGCAGAGCAAAAGCACCCTGAGGAACCAGTTCCACTCATCCCGTTAGGAAAAGGCCATACATCTCATACAGACACTCCCATAGACTGCGTGGGCGTCCACACTGGTACAATGTGCTACCACTCCAGAGGAGTGCAATTCGGCAGCAGCTACCAAATTGTAAGTGCACATCCGCCCTGTCCCGGCACATAGGCTCCTGGGAAGGGACCAGACCACACACGTGCCCGTGGGAAATGACTCGCGAAGAAGGTTCTCGCTGCAGCTGCGTGTGGAGCGCCAGCGCCTGGCCATGGTCTAATGGGAATCAATACAGCACTTACTGGGGAAACGGGATTCGTTTCAGGCCCCACCCGCCCCCCCACGGACACCAAAGCCCTCAGAGGCTCAAGTCCCTCACACAAAATGTCGAAGTATTTGTATGTAACCTACCCACATCCTCCCGTATCCTTTAAATCGTCTCTAGATTACCTGTAATGCCTACTACAATGTAAATGCTATGTAAACAGTTGTTATATGTGTCCTTTAAGGATCAACTTTCTAGAAACGTTTCCCCCCTGAATATCTTCCCTCTGCAGTTGATTGAATTCGTGGATGCAGGACCTGGGGGTATGGAGGGCCAACTGTCATGTGCCAGCTTCTGGGCAGAGAAATGGGAGATCAGTGTGAACGAAGTGCACTGCAGGCTACATGTGCTCAACGCACTGTCGGTATTTACAAAAATGAGTTGCTCTGCTGATCTGGAGGGACCGTGGGCCAAGCTTGTAGGCATGAAGGACACTTTCCCCTGTACTTTATTTATTTTTTAAAAAAATATACTTTTATTGATTTCAGAGAGGAAGGGAGAGGGAGAGAGAGGTAGAAATACCAATGATGAGAGAGAATCATTGATGGGCTGCCTCCTGCACACCCCCCACTGGGGATCGAGCCCACAACCCGATGTGTCCTGACCAGGAATCGAACCCTGACCTCTTGGTCCATGCTCAACCACTGAGCAGCACCGGCCAGGCCCATTCCCTGCCACCCCCCCCCCCCCATACACACACACACTCACACACCATACTTTACAAAATGATTTTTGATGGTTGAAGCATATGAAATAATACCTAATTTTACAAATGAAAAATATTTTCACCCTGGCCAGGTAGCTCAGTTGGTTTGAGCATCGTCCCTGATACGCCAACGCTATGGATTCGATCCCTCGTCACGGCACACGCAAGAATCAATCAATGATGCCCTGGCCGGTTTGGCTCAGTGGATAGAGCGTCGGCCTGCGGACTGAAGGGTCCCGGGTTCGATTCCGGCCAAGGGCATGTACCTTGGTTGCGGGCACATCCCCAGTGGGGAGTGTGCAGGAGGCAGCTGATCGATGTTTCTCTCCCATCGATGTTTCTAACTCTCTATCCCTCTCCCTTCCTCGCTGTAAAAAATCAATAAAATATATTTTTAAAAAAAGAATCAACCAATGAATGCATAAATGAGTGGAACAACACACCGATGTTTCTCTCCCCCCTCTCTCTAAAAATCAATAAATAATAAATAAAAACATGTCCAATGAATGAGAAGAAACTGAAAGAAAATTTCCTGTCAAAAATATTACCATGGCTCAGTTGCACCAAAAAAAGTTGCCAGTTTAATATCCTGGTGAGGGCAGGCAACTGATCGATGTCTCTCTCTCTCTCTAAAAGTCAGTGAATATATCGTCAGATGAGGATAAAACACACACACACACACACACAACCACCCAGTGGGGTTACGAGTGATTTCTTTTTCTTCTCTGTTCTTTTGTGTTTTCTAAATTCTCTAAATAAGCATGAAATTATTTTTATAATCATTTCTTTAAACCACCACACAAGTGGACTGTTTACCAACCGATCCCAACTGTCCATGTGTAGATGCCAAATGCACAGCTTCCCACAGAACTGGAGAGCCGTGCGGAGGGTGGGTTTCGCCCTGGCGGGAGCAGCAACCCAAAACCTGGGGTTGATGAAGCTCCTGGAGGAAGGGCCTCATGGACACACGCCTCGGGGAGGAGCAGCCGGGTCCGCACGTTCTATACAATGTGTGCAGTGCGCATACTCTCTGACCCAGCAGTTCTGTTTCTAGAAATTTACCTCACAGCTATTTTCCTAGGTGTGTGCACAGCCTGGGTACAGAAAAGGCCCTGGCTGGTTTGGCTCAGTGGGTAGAGCATCAGCCTGAGTACTGAAGAGTCCCGGGTTCGATTCCAGTCAAGGGCACATGCCAGGGTTGTGAGCTCGATCCCCAATAGGGGTCCTGCAGGAGGCAGCGATCAATGATTCTCTCTCATCATTGATGTTTCTATTACTCGCTCCCTCTCCCAACCTGTCTGAAATCAATAAAAACATATAAAACAAAACAGAACAAAAAACCCACAAGATACAATTTTCCCCCTACCAGACTGGCTGGTTGAATATATCGCTGAGGTGTGGGAAAGCAGGCATAGATAAAGGAGAAACCAGTTTACACTCCACGGAGACAATACTGTCAAACTACAAATACAAATGCTCTCAGCGGCAGCAATGTCCTTTCTAAGAAGGTATCCTACAGAGAGATGGCTACACAGTCACTCTTTGCAGCTTGCTTACAGCAGGTAAAGACCAGAAGTGACCACAGTGCCCACAGGGACTGCCGGGGAGATAAACAGCAGCACATCCACACAACGGAGCCCGTGCGGTTGTACACAAGAGCGAAGCAGCCGCCTCCAAGACAACGTTTTAGATGACAAAAGCAGGGCTCACACGGGCACACGGAGCACACGCTCATATTTATGAAAACGGAAGGCAGAGGGTCCAGGTGGCACCTTGCTGCCTGTGCGTGGGAACGCAGGGACAGAGGAGGCCACGTTCAGGGAGGCCTTCTCGAAACAGGAGCTACTGGAATGTTTTCTCAACCCAGACGGGAAAAGGATAACTTTAAGAAGTCAGCAACGTCCTGCTACGTGTATCAGCCTCCTGCCTCGTGTGTGGGCTCCGCGGGCGGCCCTGGTCTCGGGCCCGTGGAGCCCCGAGGAAGTATCTAGAAGCGAAGGAGCCAGCGAGACAGAGCAGCGGGCAGGGCAGCCAGCGGGGGGAGCGGGGAGGGAGCGGGCAGGGCTGGTCCGGGCAAGGACAGAGGCTGCTGGGTTCATCTACCTGGGGGGCTGGCGCCGGGGAGGCCTGGCCGTCGGGGGTCTGAGGGCCAAGGCCGGCTCCTGTGGCGACGGGGGTGGTCGGGGCTGGGTCTTGGGCAGGAGCTGGGGCGCTGACTATGACCGAGGCGGGCACGGACAGGTGGGGGCCCTCCGCGGAGAGGGGCTGCTGGCTCCTCTCCTGAAACGGGCAGCCCACACAGGGTCACCAGGCTGCCCCATGGACCTGCAGCCACCACCCCCGCCCCTGCCCGCACTGACACCCCAAAGAAGGAGGTGGTGGGAACCCGGTACGAAGGGCACCAAGAGGCCGCAGCCCGGGCAGCTCCTTCCTCTGTCAGTCAGCCCCTCTCCTTGTCCATCTGTCAGTCGGCCCCTCTCCTGTCCTTCATCTGTCAGTCGGCCCCTCTCTTGTCCTTCATCTGTCAGTCGGTCCCACTCTTGTCCATCATGTCAGTCGGCCCCTCTCTTGTCCTTCATCTGTCAGTCGGCCCCTCTCTTGTCCTTCATCTGTCAGTCAGTCCCTCTCCTTGTCCATCTGTCAGTCGGCCCCTCTCCTTGTCCATCTGTCAGTCGGTCCCTCTCCTTGTCCATCTGTCAGTCGGCCCCTCTCCTTGTCCATCTGTCAGTCGGCCCCTCTCTTGTCCTTCATCTGTCAGTCAGTCCCTCTCCTTGTCCATCTGTCAGTCGGCCCCTCTCCTTGTCCATCTGTCAGTCGGCCCCTCTCCTTGTCCATCTGTCAGTCGGCCCCTCTCCTTGTCCATCTGTCAGTCAGCCCCTCTCCTTGTCCATCATGTCAGTCGGCCCCTCTCCTGTCCATCATCTGTCAGTCGGCCCCTCTCCTTGTCCATCTGTCAGTCGGCCCCTCTCCTGTCCTTCATCTGTCAGTCGGCCCCTCTCCTTGTCCATCTGTCAGTCGGCCCCTCTGTCCTTCATCTGTCAGTCGGCCCCTCTCCTCATCCATCATGTCAGTCGGCCCCTCTCCTTGTCTGTCCATCTTCCTGTCAGTCAGTAGGTCCCTGTCACCCTGGGGCCTCCCTGGATATACTGGTACCCAGAGCAGGGGCGCCATCTCGGAGATGCTCTCCTAGCCTTCAGACCTCCCCAGATGCCTCCCTGCTCTCACCCCTCTCGACAGCAGAGGCCCTGCCCTAGCTACCCCCTTTCTTGGTCCCTCACCCCCCCATGCCCACAGCCCCCCACCCCCCGCCCACCCCCCAGCCCGGTTACCTGGGGCAGGAACATCTGCAGGGAGTCCTGAGTGAGGATGGCCGTGGCAGTGGCGGACGGGGTCAGCACGATCTTTTCCGGACTGGACGCCAGGACCGGGCTGGGCTGGGGGGTGGTAGCCTGAGGCGGGTTGGCGGGCTGGGGCGTGGGGGGCTGTGGGGGGGTCTGCTGCTGTGCCTGAGACTGCTGGAGGCCCAAAGGCAGTGGGGTGCTGACCGTGGGGGGCGCCTGGGGCGCCGCCTGCACCGTGAGAACAGGCGCGGCCTCCCCGGCGGGGGCGGGGGTGGCGGGCTGCACCAGGCCGTCGGGGGCGTTGAGCATGGCCACGGCGCTGGGGGGCAGCGTGACGCCCTGGAGGACGGTGGTGGCAGTGGGGCCGGCGGGCGCCGGCTGGCTCTGCGTGGGCAGGCTGCCCGCCGCCAGGGACACGGGCATCTGGAAGAGCGCCGGCTGGCCCACCTGGATGGGGGCCGAGAGGATGTGGGCGGCACTGTGGGCCCCCGAGTGGGGGGCCAGCACGGGGCCCAGGCTCAGCGGCCCCGCCAAGTTCTGGTTGGTGAGGATGGGGTTGGCGATGAGCTGTCCCCCGGCGTGGGGGGCCGCGGCCGCCAGGATCTGCCCCCCCACGTTGGCCGGCAGGGCCGAGAGCGACTGGGGGAGCTGGACGGCGGACGCACCGGGCAGCAGGAACTGGTTCTGGCCGGGCAGCATGTGCTGGGCGGGGATGACGATGCTGCTGCCCTGATTCAGGAGGTGGACGCTCATGGGCTTGCTCAGGGCCCCGGGGGGCGGCGGCGGGGCGGCCCCCGTGGTGGTGGCGGGAGGCTGCTTGAAGACATTCGCCGGCAGGGCGGGGGCCGGGAAGCCCGAAAGCACCACGTTCTGGCCGGCCTTGCCGGCCGCCATGAAAGTCAGGTTCTGGGGGGCCTTGGGCTGCTGTGGGAGGCCCCCTGCCTCGCCCTGGATGGTGAGTGTGGCGCCCGCGGGGGCGAAAGGCTTGGGTGTCAGCTGGTAGAGCTTGGGGGGCAGCACGCCGGCCGGCTTGGGCTGGATGGGCGTGGGCGTGCGGTGCAGGATCACGTTGGGCGCGGGGACCCCGAGGCCGGGGGCCACGGCCAGCGGCTGCCCTGAGGGGGCCCCGGTGGCGGCCGCAGTGGCAGCTCCTGCTCCTCCGAACACCGAGTTCCCGTTGAGCGTGGTGGCCACGGCGGCCGGGAGGTTCTTCTGGATGACCAGGCCGGCGCCCTGGGGCGAAACCCCCGCTGATGCCAAGGTCACTGGTTCCGAGGGGCCGGCCGCCGAGGCTAGATAGCCACTGACAGGCACCTGCTTGGCCAGGAGCTGGGAGGTGGGCGGGTTCAGCGCCATGACCGGCTGGCCCACGACCTGGATGGGTGCCAGGCCGAGGGTGGCAGCCGTGGCGCCCCCGGGGCTGCCGTTGGGCAGGCCCTGGAGGCCCGGGATGGGCTGCAAGGTCACGTTGCCCAGGCCCACGGGCTGCAGGAAGGGCTGGACGCTCAGGGCTTTGTTGACCACATCCTGGGGCGGCACCAGGGCCTGGTGGGTCAGCACGGTGGGCGGGGCCTGTAGTCCCAGTAGGTCTGTGCCCCCCGGGAAGAGGGCCTGTGGCCCCGAGGCCACGGCGGCAGCCCCTGCAGCACCCGCCTGGCCGGCCCCGCCATCTGCGGGCTGCAGCGTGGGCAGCTGGAAGGGGCCCAGGTCCAGCTCGGCCTCGGCTTCGAGCGTTTGCTCGGTGATGTTGGCCTCCTGGAGGCTCTGCTGCAGGATGTCGCAGGGCTGGTCGGCGCCCCCGCCCCCGCCACCGCCGCCCCCTGCGGAGGGCGAGCCCAGGATGTCATCCTCCAGGAAGTCTAGGTCCACGCTGGGGGCTGGCTGGCTAGGCTCCGGGTTCAAGTGGTTGCCAGAAGCTTCCTGCACGTGGAGCTGGAGGCCAGATAAGATGGGAAGGAAAGGCCTGAGATGAGCAAAGGGCCGGCGCAGGGCACGGCTGCAACAGACACGAGGTGCCAGGGGGCACAGAGAGAACATTTCTTCTGGAAGTGGCTGGACCCAGCTCGGCTCCCAGCTCCCCAGGGCTTAGCTGGGAGCCTGCTTAACGTGGCCTCTATCCCCACTGCACACACCAGTAGAACAAAAACCATTTACTGAACAGCCTACAAGGCCCTTGATTCTCACCTGCAACTCCCAAACCCCAGAGGCTCTGAAAACCAAGGATGCTTTTATAACGTGGCGGAAGCAAAACCTGACCAGCACCCATGGGCGCTCTTGGGGAAAGGCATCATTTACCCACGTGACGGGACCCTTCTGAAGCCTGGCCACGGAAAGGTGAACGAGTGGCCTGTTGCTATGAGCAGCACACACTGACCTGCATCACCTTCCCAGAATCTGAAAAATACCTGCCCCGAAGGTTTCAGACAAAAGATCATGGTTGCTCAATGGTTAGAGCGCCGGCTCAAGCACCGAAGGGTCGCAGGTTCGATTCCCCGTTCGCTCCCCACCCCTGGTCGGGGCACGCCTGGGAGGCAACCAGTTGATGTCTCCCTCTCTCTCTCTCTCTCTCTCTCTCTCTCTCACATCAATGTTTCTCTTTCTCTCCCTCTCTCTCCCCGGTTCCCTCCCTCCCTTCCACTCTCTCTAAAAAGCAATGGAGCCCAGCTGGAGTGGCTCAGTGTTTGAGGGTCAACCTATGAACCAGGAGATCACGGTTTGATTCTCGGTTGGGGCAAACGCCTGGGCTGTGGGCTCGATCCCCAGTGTGGGGCATGCAGGAGGCAGCCGATCAATGATTCTCTCTAATCATTGATGTTTCTATCTCTCTCTCTCCCTCTCCCTTCCTCTCCGGAATAAAGTTCGATCTCCAGTCGGGGCGCATATAGGAGGCAACCGATTGATGCTTTTCTCTAACATTGATGTTTTTCTCTCTAAAATTCAATTAACATACCCTCGGGTGAGGATTAAAAAACAAAAATAATAACAACCATAAACATAACAGCAGCAGCTGCTACTGCACACAAACCTTAGTTTGTGCCACATGCGCTGAGTCCCACATTTCTTCTTAATGATTTCAGAGAAAAGAAGGGAGAGGGAGAGAGATAGCAACATAATGGTGAGAATCACTGATCGGCTGCCTTCTGCACACCTCCCTACTGGGGATCGAGCCCACAACCCGGGCATGTGCCCTGACTGGGAATCAAACCACGACCTCCTGGTTCATGGGTCGATGCTCAACCACTGAGCCACACTGGTTGGACTCTGACATTTCTTAAGTACTTTCCATGCACAACCCAGGACACGGGGGAATAAATATGTGTGTGAGTATCTGAACAACTATCCCACAGGCAGTAATTATGCTCATGGCATGGAATCCAGACAGGAAGGTCCTGCGGTAAGTGGCTATTTGGCCAGAGAGCTTCCTAGGGTGGTCGTGACATTCCCCGACATCAAGTACGGGAGGTGCGTGGAGCCCAACCAGGGACCGTGTGGGCATTGAACAATGACAGCAGCGATGAGAATAATGATCACGGAGTAAGAATATAGGCTCACTGCTCCAGGTCTATAAAGGCAATAACATGAAATGATGTTTATTTGTTGGGTTCTGGATGTAATCATTTATGTTACGAAAGATAACTTATTCAGAATATATTATTATAGTTGTGAGAACGAAATGAAAATTACTTTAAGTGTCTGGCATAGAATACATGTTCCGTGAGTGATAGTTATGATGATGAAGAGGAAGGAGGGAAGAGGGGGGAGGGGAGAGGAGGAGGGAGGCAGAAGCAGCAGGAGAGGAAGAAGAGGAAGACACAGACAGTCAGTAATGGGTCCAGCACAGCCAGGCTTACAGTGGGTGCTCAATAAATGACCACTGTGGCGCCCACTCTGGGCTTTGTCCATCACCCCACATCCACTTTTCAGATGGAGACTGAGGTCCGTATCAGTTGATCCCTTTCCCCCACCGGGTCACCCCCCAACAGCTGAGCAGGGACAGGCCTCCAGGGCCTGTTCCCAGAGGAGTATTCCCCGGTGAACCCCAGAGCCAGCATCTGCCTCAACTCCCCAGAACAGCTCTGCATCGCTGACCCCCAAGACCCCCCCCCTGCTCCCCAGGCCAGGGCCCAGCCAGGGTGCTCCAACAGCAGAGGCCCACCTCCCCACCCTGCTCTCTGACTGCCTCCCATCCTGCGCCCAGCACAGAGCATCATGGGAATGAGTGTCATGTGACCCCTCCCTCCTGCCTTCGGGGCCTCCCTCCCACAGGCTGCAGCTGCGGACGGCCTGGGAGATGACTGGGAGCCTGCGCCCTCCCCCAGCCCCGGAGCACTTACCCCAGGACCTTCATAGAAGGCACTTTGGGCCTCCCCAGGATTATCCAGGAGGTCGTCACCATCGAGCTGTAACAAGACCCACCCCCACCCAAGGTCAAAGGTCAGCTGGACGGTAAACCAGCCTGCTCTGGAGCAAAAAGACAAAGACGAGGTGGGGGGGCAAGACGTCCCCAACACTGGGTCCCTCAGCCTGGCTTCCAAGGCTCTCCTGACATCATGGCTGCGGTGATGACAGAATCCTGCCTTTCCCCCTGGTGACGCATCCTTCAGGGCTTGTCATATATGCCACCTCCTCCCAACAACTCTCATCCCTTCTCACTGAGTCCCTCCAAGTACCCGGCACGGGCCCCCAGCCAGGCCCCCACCCTGCACGGCACTGTCTCTGGGAGGCAGGGACGGGTTCGTTTCCAGGAGCGCCTTCAGGACCTAGGACAGAGCCTGGATCCATAAGCGCCCAGTGCCTGTCCACGGCCGAGGTGGCCTCCTCGCCAATCTCTCCAGCGGGTGTCTCTCCAGAGCCACAGACTATATCCAACAGCCCTCCCTGGATCCCTGGAATCCACACCAAACTCCCAATCACAGAAACCCGGATCACAGCCCGCTCAGGCCAAAATCCAGGAGGCATTCCAGACACCTCTCTTCCTTGACATCAAGTCTAGGAGACTGCCTCCCACCCAGACCCCACCAGCGCCTGGCCCTCCTCACCCCTGCCCCGGGGCCCGGGCCCTCGCCATCCCATTGCACTCGCTTCTCCTTTCCCTCCCTACGGGTGTGGGCTGGCTCCGTGACCTGTGACCTGCTTCTAGCAAATACAATCTGACGGAAGTGACCATGTGTGACTTCGGAGACTAGGTCATAAAGGGCACTGAGCTTCCACCCTTGGGTCCCTCGCTCTGGGGGAGCCACCTGCCGAGTCGTGAGGACACTTAAGTAGCATCCCAAGGAGATGTCCCCGTGGTGAGGAGCTGCGGCCCCAGACAGGCCCTCAGATGACAGCAGCCCCAGCCGACACCTGACTGCAACCCCCGGAGAGGCCCCGAGCCAGACCCCCAGCTAAGCTGCTCCCTGACTCCTGACCCTCACAAACTGCCAGAGCTCTAACGTGTTGGTTTAAGTCACCAAGCGTCGGGACGATTTGTTACGCAGCCCTAGATGACTGATACAACTCCTCGTGGATCAACAGACTTCCACTCCCCCCTGCTCTGTCCCACTCTGTGGGGTGATAATCGAATATGGCTTTCTCCTGCTTGATAACACGTCAGAGCTGCCTGTCGCATTCAAAATAAAACCTTAACTCCTGGACCCAGGTCTTCCGGGCTCTGCATGACCAGGTGACTCTTCTCACCTCCAGCCTCACCTCCTACCAGTCTCCCCTTCGGTCCAGCCCCACCAGCCTTCTTTCTGTTCCTCAACCATGCCAACTTTTCCCACATTTGTACCTGCTCTTGGCTGCCCAGAGCACCGTGGCACCTTCAGGTTCACCTTCAATGTCACCTCCTTAGAGTGACTCTCCCTGACCATACTGGCTAAAGAAGCCCCTGCCCCCACCCCCCATTCATTTCCTTTCAAACCTCTTTTGTTTGCAAGTGACACTATTATTTCTCATCCTATTCTGCACAGTGCTTTCCACTGTCACCTTTATTGGTTACTCTGTTGACCAAGGAAATGTGTACGGCGTGAGGTCAGGGATTTGCCATCTCTTTTGCTCTCCTCCACAACCACACTGCCCAGCTCACAGAAGTCAAGGGGTAGGTGTCTACTGACTCAGGGAGCATGTCAGTTCCCAATTCCACAGCCCCTGCCCCAGACACCTCCCTGCCCAGCACTCACCTTCTCGGATCCATGTAAGAAGTCATTGAGGGCCTGAGGGTCACTGAAAGAGAAGGGAAGAGGCACTGAGGAGGCAAGGGGTGGGTGGGGGGAGGGGAGGGAAGAGGAGGATGGGGGGAGCCAGTTACTCACCAAATCACGTCTAGTAAGCATCTCCCATCCTCATCATCCATCGCCACTGGGTGGGGTGGGCGGGGCAGGGAGAGGGCAAGGGAGAGAGGTTAGATTTCAGCAGCATACCAGGACCTCCCTTCAAGGACCATTCCCGGGGTCAGGCCCCTGGGTGGGGGTGGGGGGTCAGGGTTCTGTTCCCATGGGCATGGGTGGGGGTGCCCTCCCTGCAGAGCTGCCAGACCAGGCCTTTTCCTCCTCCCCTCTCACTCTCTGTCCCCAGAATCTGATAACAATGATGATATCAGGGAGCCTGACCCTGCGCAGCCCGGTGCTAAGCACTCCACACTCTCTTAGCTCATCCTCCCAGCATCCCTCAGGTGGACCCTGCCACTCCCACTCTGCAGATGAGTAAATGGAGGCTGAGCCTGCCAGCATGATGAGGATGAGGATGAAGGTGGCTGACATGTGCTGAGCACTTACACTGCTCCAGGCCCCGTCCCAAGCGCTAGTTAGCTTGTCCAACCCCCGGGACAGGGAGGGATGCCGTTAGCCCCGCCCTACAGGCGAGGGACGGGAAGTTCTCTGCATCTGCCCATCCACCCCCAGCCTTCCGTCTTTCCTAACATCCTCCATCCCTCCAAGCTTCCACCTGTCCATCTGGCCAAAGTGCCACTCGAACATCCATCATTCTCTCCTTCCAGCGCAATCGACCCAGCCTTCCCTGCCCGTCCTTCCTTCCCGGCGATGCTCGGAGGACAGAGAAACCATGCCCAGTCCCTCCGCGCTGCGGCCCAGGGCCCTCTTTTCTTAGAGGTTCTCTGAACCTCCCCAAAGACGCCGTTACTGCCGTGGACCCACATACCTAGTCTCACATGCTCGCTCGGCTGGTCCCCAGCCCCTCACCCACACAGCGTGCTCTGAGCAACCCTCACCGAGACCTCCCATCGCCATTCAGCTCCCGTGGCCCCCAACTGCTCTGTGATACAAGCAGAGGCAGGTGGGCCCTCTCAGAGCTGGGTGAGGGTCCTCTCTGAATAGGGTCTGGGAGAAGCTGATGAAGGTGAGACACTGCTGCCAGAAGCATGTGTGTGGCCTAAAACTCTACCCATATTTCCCAGGATTCATGGTGCACATGCACACGTGCGCGCGCACGCACACACACACACACACACACACACAGTGCACGGGCCCAGCGGGCAAGCCCAGGTCTGCAACAGGGCAGGCCATGCGGACGTGCACACCCCAGAGCCCCACGTGCCACTCACTCCCCTCCCAGAGCAGGCCCTTCCTCGGCTTTGCTGCACTTAGTGGCGGTGGCTTATCTCTGACTCCGGGTCCCAGCCCCACCTGTCTGTCCTTCCTCCCGTGTCGCCAGGTCTGGGGCCTACAAGCCCCTGCCCTTCTCTACCAGCCACAGGAGGCGGCACAAGGCCCGGCGGGGGATGGAAAGGCAAGGTCTGCAAAGAAGTTGGGGAAGGGGGGAGGGAGAGCCTGCCTGCAGCGGGTGGAGGCGGGGGGGTGGGGGGGGGGTACCCACATGGCCCCGGGGCCCGGCTGGAGACGAGGTGCTGCAGGCTCTGCCAAGACGGAATGTCCCTTCCCAGCCCAGGGGCCTAGGTGGGCCCAGGAGGGTGAACTGGGGGAGCATGGGGACCCCCTCCCGCTGGTTACCTGTGCTACAAACGAATCATGAAGGGAAGGAGGGGGTGTCCGCTCCAGGTCTACGCGGGGCCCCCAGCAGGGGACTTGGGGAGTGTCCTTTCGGGGGCCAGCTGTGGAGAGAGAACGAGAGAGAGGCTGTGAGTGAGAAAGTCAGCGAACGGAGAAAGATGTCGCTGGGAGGGGAGTAACGGGATGGGGGACAGGAGAGACAGCAGGAGGGTTGAAGATACGAGGTTAAAAGGAGAGGTCAAATCCACTTTAAAACCACATAAACCAGCACTATACATGATCATATATACACACATACTGTGCTGTACGTACACATGCATAGCACAGGATAGATACACCTGGTACATAATCTATAATAATAAAATCGTAATATGCTAATTAGACCAGATGTCCTTCAGGAAAACCTTCCAGACGAAGCCAGGGCTGCGAGGGAAGCCCGGGTCCCGGGTGCCCGAGGGAAGCCGGTGCCGGCAGCCGGGGGAAGAAAGGCCCACTCCTGCGAGAATTCGTGCGTTGGGCCTCTAGTGTATGTAACAGGGTACAACAGCGTTTACTGGCACATCAGTCTAACAAACCCAGCCAGTTCTGGCGTCCGTGGGACTTCTGTTCTAATGCTGCCAGGAACACTGAACGGTGAACCCCGAATCCCCGCTCTCAGAAAACACAAGGAACTAGGTCCCTATAAGCCTCATCACACTTTCCTCCACCGACCCATGCTTTCCCTGTGACTCTGTCTTAGGACGCCTGATTTCATACAAACTGTTGGTCGTTTACACTGAACACGCAGCCCACAGCACGCTAGCCCGGGCCTGAGCGCCGCTTCGCTGACAGTCTTTCCTGCAGGGCACATCCCTCCTCCCTGGCGTTAGGAACACCAGGCGGGTCCTCTGCTGGACACACGCGTGGTGTGCGTTTTTCACGGCTCTGCGCACGTCTGCAAGTGACCCGGAAAGAAGCATGTGCATTGCAGAGCTGGGGGTCACCAATGTTAGGGAGCAGGCAGTCACAGATGCAGAGTCCGTGAATAATGAGGTTAGCCGTAACGGACGCTGAGTCACTAATGCGGGCCCACTGTGTGCTGGCATGGGTTTTAAGCAAACCACTCTGCGCATTAACCCATTTCAGGTGGGGCTTTTGTTAGCCCCATTGCGTAGATGAGAGACTGAGGCTCAGAACAGCTAGCAAAATGCCCAAGACCCCTCCGCTGCCAGCGGCCAGGCTGCACTGGGAGCCGGGGTCCCCCACTCAACCGCTATGACACGGAAGATGCTCTTTGCATTGTTTCTCTTTCAAGATCTGACGCAAATATGGCAACAATGTCAAGATAAGAGGAGCTGGCGACTGGCTCCTGCAGGCTTTTGTTATGGCTCTAGGAATGCCTGCCATGGTCAGATTCAGAGCGATAAGAGCGAGGGGCCAGGACAAGAGGAACGTGAGCCCGGCCGCTTCCCCTCCTCCTCACCCAGAAAGCTCTAGAAAGCAGCTGTCACAAGACCCCGGGTCCCACCTGGATTCCATGTGAACGCCCCTGGCCTGGAGGCTCTCACAGGCACCCAAGGGCATTTCAAGGACGCAGCCAGGTTCCCAAATCTCCCCTCCTCCTGCCTCCAGTGTGGGGTGTGGTCTGTGCTTTGGGATCAGCCAGGAGGGGCTGTGACCCCAGCAGCCTCTCCAAACCCACAGGGGATGTCCCAGGAGGCCCCAGAGAGATAGAGAGTTAGAAACATCGATGAGAGAGAAGCATCGATCAGCTGCCTCCTGCACACCCCCCACTGGGGATGTGCCACAACGAAGGTACATGCCCTTGACTGGAATCGAACCTGGGACCCTTCAGTCCCCAGGCTGATGCTCTATCCAGTGAGCCTAACCAGCCAGGGCAAACAACATATTTTTTTAAAAAAATTCTAGGTGTAGTAATGAAACCATGTTCTTTCTTGCCTCTTCAGAACCCTTACCTTTTACAAATACATCCTGAAATATTTAGGGGGAAAATGATAGAATGCCTGTGATTTACTGCAAAATACCCCAGTGGTGGGTTGTTGGGGTCCAACCCCAAAAGGTCCAGGGGTCCCCAAAGGTGTGGATGGAGTCGGCGAAGAAGGAATGACACGGAGACAGCGTTCAGTTGATCAGCAGCCTAGCCAGGATCTCTAGCCAGGATCTCCAGCCAAGTTCTGGTCAGGATCTCCAGCCAAGTTCTGGTCTGGATCTCCAGAGAAGTTCTGGTTCTAGGTTCTCCAGCCAGGTTCTATCCGGGTTCTCTGCCATATTCTGTCTAGGTTCTCCAGCCAAGTTCTGTAGCAAGGTTCTGTCCACGATCTTTTGCCATGTTCTCTCACTAGGTTCTGTCTCTTGTTGTCTTGTTACATCTGTATTTATACCAGTTGATTTTAATCCTGTCAATTTCTATTCCAAAGGTTAGGGCATTTCTTTTTCCAGGGAGTAAAAATTATGTAGCTTAAGAGTGATTGTTCTTAGTTAAAGTGATTAACTACCCGCCTAGCACTTAGTTAAGGGGTTTTATTCCCTCCCTAACTTCAGGGGAAAATCCCTACCTGGGGAAACAACCTTTCTCGGAGAGGCGACCTTGGCCAAAACACATAGCACCAAGAAGGGGAGCAAACATATCAAGAACAGTATGCCATATACGCCAGGTCCCCCAAAACACGCTGCGCAGATGCTTCCTCCCTGCAGCGCCTGTGTCAAGCAGCAAGGATGGACCGGCTCCCGGCAGTGGGTGTGCAGGGGGAATGTAGACATATGCTGGCCAGGACGCTAGCCACAGGTGGCCATATACATTTAAGTTCAAGTTAATTAAGTGAAATTAGGGCAAAGCACTTGAACAGACATTCTTCCAAGAAGATACACAAATGGCTATAAGCACATCAAAGTATGATCAACGTCACTGTCATTAGAGAAAATGCAATCAAAACCACAGACCCTGGCCTTGGCCGGGTAGCTCAGTTGGTTAGAGCATCGTCCCAATACGCCAAGGTTGCAGGTTCGATCCCCCGCCGGGGCACTTACAAGAATCAACCAATGAACGCGTAAATAAGCGGAACAACAAACTGAGGTTTCTCTCAAATCAATAAAGAAAAAAAATAGAAAATAAAAGTAAATTTTAAAAACCAGAGACACCACCTCATGCCCATTAGGATGGCTACTGTCAATGAAACAGAAAATCGCCAGCAGTGGCGAGAATGAGGGGACACGGAACCCTGTGCCCTGCTGGTGGGAGCCCAAAACCGCACAGCTGCTGTGCAGGACCGTCTGGCAGTTCCTCAGAAAATTAAAAATAGAATCACCACATGGCCCAGCAACCCCGCTTCTGGGTCCACATCCAAAGGCACCAGGGCCTCGAGGAGGTATGTGCACGCCCATGTTCACAGCAGCGCTATTCCCAGCAGCCCAGACGCAGAAAACACCCGTGTCCACCCACGGATGAGCAGGACGGGGTGTGTACAGACGATGGGACACTATGCAGAGGGAATTCTAGCTCAGGTTACAACGCGGGTGACCCTTGAGGACACCGCGCTAAGTGAAACGTGCCAGTTACGAAAAGACAAGTGCTACCTGATTCTACTTTTTTAAAAAAAATATATTCTATTGATTTTTTACAGAGAGGAAGGGAGAGGGATAGAGAGTTAGAAACATCGATGGGAGAGAAACATCGATCAGCTGCCCCCTGCACACCCCCGCCCCACCCCCGACTGGGGATGTGCCCGCAACCCAGGTACATGCCCTTGGCCGGAATCGAACCCGGGACCCTTCAGTCCGCAGGCCGACGCTCTACCCACTGAGCCACACCGGTCAGGGCTGATTCTACTTTTGAGGTCCACACACACAAACACACAGAGGAAGCAGGATGCTGGCTGCCAGGGGATGGGGTGGGGGGAAGTGGGGGTTACAGAGTGGGTGCAGAGTTTCAGTTCTACAAAATGAAAAGCGCTCTGGAGAGGGATGGTGGGGGCGGCTGCACACGTAGAAATGCTAAGATGCCCGGCTGGTATGGCTCAGTGGTTGAGCATCAACCCATGAACCAGTGGTCACGGTTCGATTCCTGGAGGCGGGAAGGAGGCAGCCAATCAACGATTCTCTCTCATCATTGATGTTTCTATCTCCCTCTCCATCAAATTAATAAAAAAAATTTTTTTAAGTGGCTAAGATGGTAAATTGTATGTTACATGTATTTTATCACAATTGAAAATAAGGATAATTAGGACTATCGATGTTTTAAATAAAAATATTTATATAAAAATAAAATTAAACGCTGTCAGCCACGGAAGCCACATTGCAGGTGCTCACTAGCAGCCACGTGTGGCTGCTGGCTCCCGTCTGCCACTGGATACAGAACCCGTCCACGCGGCAGAAAGCCCCGCTGGGCAGTGCCGGTCAGTACGGATGTTGGAAAAGTGAAAACTGGTGGAGTTGGTTGATTTGGGGGAGACTGTCCCTGTTTTACTATTCTCTCTACTTTGTACACATTTGAAATTTTCCACAATGAAAAATTTTAACTACAAACACAGTTTATCATCAAACATCATATCTGTTTGGTTATTTATGGCGCCCCACCCCAAACAAAACATCAACACCCCCCAAGAGCAGGGATTTTTGCCTGTTTTGTTCCCTGTGGGGCCTGCACAGTACATGGCACATAGTAGGAGCTCAATCCATATTTATGAAATGAATCTGCAGAAGTAAAACAAACCCTTGTTCGTTTGTTCATTCATTCATTCAAGGAGCAGCCTGGTGGAAAGGGCGTTTATGAAGTGCCCACTGTGTCAGCGTCGGGAGAGCTGAGGACGCTGTCATGAGCAAAAGCAGATGCAGACCTTGACCTTGGGGCGCACAGCCAGTGGTCTCAGCCAGGGACGGCATTAGATACCCCTCTCCTCCACACACGCATCCTCACAAGCTTCGGGAAGAGCGACTCCCGGGGACACAATCGGTGTGCAAAGCTGCCAACCCTCAATTGTTCACACGGGAGCAGAAGCTTTAGGAGCCATCACATGGTCCCCAACTGACTCCCAGAATGGAGAGGGCACACGGACAGAGCCACAGCCACCCTACAAAGGGCACACACACAAGCATGGATGAGATTTGGCTGTTGTAAGCCACTGAGCTTGGGGGCTCACTTGTTACCGCACATCACTCAGTCAAAGCTGACTGATGCGCCTTGCAAAGCCCAGAGGGGCCCACTGATTCCTCCGTCTCAGGCCGTAGCTAACTCTATACCCACCGGTCCCTCTCAGGCCCCAGTGAGGTGGGAAGAACGCTGACTCACGTTTCTCAGCTCAGGAAACAAGAATCTCAGAGGGACCAGGACCACGCTATGGGGGCGGAATTCGAACTCAGACCCTGTGATTCTGAAGAGCCTCATTCCTCACCACCTCCTATACAAAGCAGGAAACGCCAGCCTGGAAACCACAGGCAGCTCCGGAGAACAACTGTGACGCAACAATGACAGAGTGTCCTTCCAGAAACGCGTGTGAATTCCTCCGGCACTTGTAATGCCTGGGGAGTTCTGCGTTGTCATCGGGAGCTGTGCAGAAGCCAGAAAGCTTGCAGGGCAGGAATTAAAGGCCCCGTTAGCTCCAGAAACAGGCAGACTGCAACTCCCCACTATGCATGTGAGTGACCCTCGGGTCACTTGCAAGTCATAAAAAGAAAGTTGACAGGACTGTACCACTGGCTGATGGGAATGTCAGGACGAGAAGGTAAGTGGCCAAGTCTGGCTGCTGCTTTCCAAACACGTGTCCCCAGCCCTCCTCCTCGTCCTCCCAAGCAGCCTGACACTGCCCAGGGTGACATTTGCCAATTCCAGGATGTAAACAAAGGCCGTGGTTCTGAGCCCGTCTTTCCCTAACAATGGGCCAGGCCGTTGAGGGCTGTGAAATCACATGAGCAGGCTGTGACCAGAGTTTTTCTTTTTTAATTTATTGATTGATATGAGAGAGAGAAGAAAGGAGGGAGGGAGAGGGATTGATTTGTTGTTCCACTTATTTATGCATGCACTGATTGATTCTTGCATGTGCTCTGACTGGGGATCAACACGATGCTCTAGCCCAGTGGCCGGCAAACTGCGGCTCGAGAGCCACATGCGGCTCTTTGGCCCTTTGAGTGTGGCTCTTCCACAAAATACCACGTGCGGGCGCGCACGTACAGTGCGATTGAAACTTCGTGTCCCATGCGCAGAAGTTGGTATTTTGTGGAAGAGCCACACTCCAGGGGCCAAAAAGCCGCATGTGGCTCTCGAGCCGCAGTTTGCCGACCACTGCTCTAGCCAACTGACCTACCCGGTCAGGGCCAGATTCTTTTTTTTTTTTAATTAAACGATATAGAATGTAAAATGGAATGGGAGTGAATAGAAAAGATTAAAAGGCAACACATGTTAAGGATCAGCTTGTGACACTGGTTTCAATTATGGGCGTCTGTACGGGTACATATTTCCTACTGTGAGCTGTCGTCAACACAGCTTTAAAGCAATTAGACTAAGCCAGTGCCATGCCCGTCCCTGAATCAGTCATTGACTTTCCCAGGCTTCCCGGCAGCTCAGTTAGGCATGGCGTTCTGCACAGTCAAAGCCAAAGTGTAGAGAGTTGGGGTTTACTCAGTGAGACTTTGGTAACATTTTCCTTCCAGAATGTAAAGACAGAACTGCTGTCGAAACCGGTTTGGCTCAGTGGATAGAGCGTCGGCCTGCGGACTGAAAGGTCCGGGGTTTGATTCCGGTCAAGGGCACATGCCCAGACTGCAGGCTTGATCCCCAGTAGGGGGCTGCAGGAGGCAGTCAATCAATGATTCTCTCTCATCATTGATGTTTCTACCTCTCTCTCTTTCTCCGTTCCTCTCTGAAATCAATAAAATATATGTTAAAAAAAAAAAAAGAGAGAGAGAGATGAGGTCAATTACCAACTCTTGAACGTGGGCTGGCCTTTGGACCTGCGCTGGCCAACAGTGTGGCGGAAGTGATGTGTGCGTTCCCGAGGCTCCGCCTACGGAGACCTGGCAGGCTTTACTCTCTGCCCAGCTGCCCAGGTGAAATTCTTCTTCTTCTTCTTCTTTTTTTTAAAATCCTTACCCAAGGATATTTTCTGCAAGGATATTTTTACACTGATTTTTTTTTAAGAACAAGTGGAAGGGAGGGAGGGGGAGACAGGGAGAGAGTGAGAGAAACATCGATGTGAGACACATCGATTGGTTGCCTCCTGCACGCTCCCCAGCTGGGGCCAGGGATCGAACTTATAATCCTTCCGTGCGTGGGACGACGATCTAACCACTGAGCCACCGGTCAGGGCAAATTCCATGTGAAAATCTTTTTTTTTTTTTTTTTTTTTTTGGTTAATTCTCACCTGGGATATTTTTCCATTGATCTTTTAGAGAGCGTGGAAGAGAGAGGGAAAGACAGAGAAAAACATCGATGTGAGAGAAACACATCAATTGGTTGCCTCCTGCACCGGCCCTGACTAGGGCCCAGGCCAGGGAGGAGCCTGCAACCAAGGTACATGTCCTTAACCCAGAATTGAACCCGGGACCCTTTGGCCTGTAGGCCGATGCTCTATCCACTGAGCCAAACCGGCTAGGGCCCATGTGAAATTCTTGACCCATTAAACCCATGAGCACTTTAAGCTACTATATTTGGGGTAATATGTTGCTTTAAGCTACTATATGGCAAACCTTGGCTATGATGACAAAGCTACTATACGTATTTGGGGTAATTTGTTAAACAGCAATAGTAACCAGAACGGCCTCTATATCTGGGAGCTGTAATGTAGCGATAGCTGACACAGCCCTCCTGAGACTACGGGCCAAACCCTGACTCCCCAAGTCTCAGCGATTCCACCTCCCTCACCTCTCAGCGCTATCGCCTCCTTCCCCCGACCACCACTCCTGCCCAACCTACACCTCGCCATTCCCCTCACCACCTCTCCACCCACCCGGCCTGTGCTAACACTCAGCTTGCTCGTCACTGGCAGCACCTGTTGTTAAAACACTCAAGCACTTCCTTACCGACTGGTAAATAAACGTTGCCCCAAACCCCAGCACCCCACTGGCCCGCTCAGGACCCCCTGAGGTCCCCCCGACACCCAGCAACTGAAGGGAACCACCTGGCAGAGCAGGGAGCCCTGGCCCTCCCTCCGCCCCACGCCAGGCATGGCCGATGGGTGCCCACGAGCGGCTGCTTGCTATGAATTTGAAATATTGCCTCCGCTGCAGCCATGGATCCGAGAGTGTCACTCAGCACCTCCTGTATTCCCGCCCCGGGCTGGGCGCCGAGACACGTGATGGCCAAACACGGTCATACCTTCCCGGAGCTCAAGTCCACCAGTAAGGACATCAGTCATACCAGGCACAAACGACCGAGTAAAGCCCGCCAGGCTCCCTGTGGCCTCTGCTCCTCCGTGCCGACCCACTTCCTCACTGGCCACCAGCTGACCTGCCCGAGCACAAGGCTGACCCCTGCTTAGGGGCACCCCTCGGGTGGCTGGAGTGGGGAAGGCCAGGCGTCCGGGTGATCTGTGTCTGTGCCCTGCGCCTTCAGCTGCCTTCATCTTCGTCGTCATAGCCAGGGTTTGCCAAGCTCCCTAGTGCCGGGTGCTGTCCTAAGTGCGTCTTCCTATTTCATTTCATTCATAACAATCCGATGCGGCAGGTGCCTTTACCCTCACACCCATTTCACAGATGAGAAAACTGAGGCAGAGAAAAGGGTGAGGTAAGTGGCCCAAGGTCACCAGTTAGCAGAATGGCAGAGCTGGGATTTGAACCCACTGACGGCTCCCAAACTCACGGGAGCTACACAGTGGTAGCAGCCCGGCTGGCTCCCTGGCCAAACCCCAACCACTGACTTCCTGCAATGCCCGTGCAGGTCCCCACCGTCCCGCCCTCTAATCACCCACTTGGGCCCTCTTCCCCTTACACTGTCATGAAATGCCACAGAGAACCCGTTCACTTCCCACGCAGCTCAGCCAGAAGGGCGAAGCGGGCGAGGCACTGTGAGTAGACTCACCACACTAGGATGCTTACGAGTTTCCCCCTCACGACGTGCTTATGTCTAAGGCACCTGTATGCGCTGAATGATGGCCTCCCAAAAAGATATGTCCGCCAACCGGAACCTGAATGCGGCCTTCCTTATTTGGGGGATAAAAAAGTCTTTGCATATATAATTGGGATGAGATGAGATCATCCTAAATTATCTCGACGAGCCCTACATCCAATGACCATGACCTTCTAACAGAAGACACAAAGGACACAGGCATGTGAAGACGGAGGCAGAGATGAGAAGGATGCGGCCACAACCCAAGGAACACCTGGAGCCACCAGGCGCCGGAAGAGGCCACCACGGGTCCTTCCCCAGCTCCGAAGGGTCATGGGTTCTATTCCCGGTTGTAATTGTTATGGCCCTGGCCGGTGTGGCTCAGTGGGTTGGAGCGTTGTCCTGTACACCAAAAGGTCACAGGTTCAATTCCAGGTCAGGGCACATACCTAGGTTGCAGGTTCAATCCATGGCCGGGCGTGTACAGGAGGCAAATGATCGATGTTTCTATCTCACACCGATGTTTCTCTCTCTTTCTCTCAAATCAATGAACATATCCTTGCCCTGGCTCAGTGGTAGAGCATTGGCCTGCGCCCCGAAGGGCCATGGGTTCTATTCCTGGTCAAGGGCACGTACCTGGATTGTAGGTTCATTCCTGGCCCCTAGTCAGGGCACGTGCGGGAGGCCACCAATCAATGTGTCTCTCTCACATCGATGTTTCTCTCTCTCTCTCTCTCTCTCTCTCTCTCCTTCTATTCTCGGGTGAGGATTATCAACAAAAAATTCTAAAAAATAAACATAGCTTCAGGTGAAGTTTTTTTTTTAAATAATAAAAATAAATAAATGAATGCAGGATGCAAGTTATAAGATCGACACATGTCACCTCACCTGTACTGGGTACATAATATATATATACACTGACCACCATGTACAGTTGTCCAGGTTGTTCACACACAAAGGAACCCAGCCACGGGGACCAGAGGGGCCGCAGATCCAGTGAGGTTCTGACACCAGCGAGACCCAGATAAGGGCAACACCCACCAGGAGGAAGGACGCCCTTCTCCAATCCACACAAAGGAGACTCCACGGGGACGGAGCCTCTCGGTGGAGGCACCCTTTGCAATTCCGTGCAAAGGCCCAGCAGGAGCTGCCAGCACCGGGATATGTAGCCGCTCGCATGCTGTGTCTATTTCAAAGCCAGAAAAGGAAAACAGGCAAGAAGTGTTGGCTGCTTGCCCGCTCCCGCCCCTCTAGGGGAAAGGAGAGAAAGAGCAATTTGAAGCGCAATTAAAACCTACCCCCTCTTCGTTCTGAGCGACCTTTAGAGTTCTAAAATCACTGAATTCCTTACGACGGAGAAGTGTGCCCTATAAAACCTGTATTGCTCAGAGAGGGCCTGGTGTCTGGCTCCTGACGCCCAGTTTATAGTTAGACTAGAAAGGTTTTGTGTGTTTTGTGGGTGTTCTATGTGCAGCTATAAAGCTGCAGGCCTGCCAAGAAATCCAGGTACCTCAAGAGGTTTTAGATTTTTTTCCCCCTTTTTTGTTAGAAGAAGAGAGAGATTTGTTGTTCCACTTGTTTATGCATTTGTTGGCTGATTCTTGCATGTGCCCTGACCAGGGATTGAACCCCCAGGCAATGCTCTAACCAACTGAGCTACCCAACCAGGGATAGATTTATTTCTTTTTTTTTCTTTAAATACATTTTTATTGATTTCAGAGACAGGAAGGGAGAGGGAGAGATAGAAACATCAAGGATCAGAGAGAATCACTGCTCGGCTGCCTCCTGCACGCCCCACAGTGGGGATGGAACCTGCAACCCGGGCACGTGCCCCGACCCGGAATCGAACCGTGACCTCCTGGTTCATAGGTTGGCGCTCAACCGCTGAGCCACACTGGCCGGGCTAGATTTTTTTCTTAAAACTAGTTTATAAAAACCAGGGAAATTCTGAGAAGGACTGAAACAGGCAGGGGGTGGGGTAGGGGAACGAGAGGAATGGACACAGGGCCTTCAAGGCACCAGGCCACAGAGAAAGCGCCAAGTTCAGGAGGAAATGAGCGAAGAGAAGCAAAGAGGAAACAAAAGCCGGGGCGGCACCCTCATGGGCCTCGGACCCCTCGGTCCTAAACCTGAGCCAGAACCAGCAGGTCTGGGGCGGGGCCAGAGTGTGTGCCTTTCTAACACGCTCCCAGGCAGTGCTGATATGTTGGTCCAGGGACCGACCACACTTGGAGAGCCGCTGCTCTAGAAGCTTCTGTCTCTATAGTCTTCCTTTGGGGGCTCTTGCTCTCAGACTGAACACAAGCCACAGTTCCCAGCCGGCGTCCAGGCCCCCGACAGAGTGGCCTCAGGGGGTCATCTCCACAGCTCAGATGGGTAAACAGAACTTGGATTTGCTTCATTCGGCAACATACCCTCCCGGGAGGATGACCACGAGGGCAGGCCTTTGCCCTTGGTCAGAATCATACTTTCTCAGCCTCTTTGGCAGCCAAGTGTAGACACGGGAAAGATTTTCACATTTGGCCAAAACACAGAGCCTTAACTCAGGGAGATCTGTCCCCGCCCTGCTTTCTGCCTGGGAGACGGATGTGAAGCTTGACGCCAACGGCCGGTGCCACAGCAGCCGTTTTGCACTCCTGAGGGGGAAGGTCAAGACAGTGAGACACAGACCTGCCGGTCTGGCCTCGCTGAGCTGCCCGGCGCCCCGCAACGGCCTTTGACTAGAAGGTCTCATTCCAGAAGAGGATGAAAAGCCGGGGTTAACTGAGGTTAGACACACACCCAACTCTACGGCCCGGCTATTCCACTCCACGGTATTTACTTAGCGGCAGTGGAAAGTATGGCCACAAAAACACTGTACGAAAATTTCCACGGCAGCCTTATTCACACACGCCCCACACTGGAGACAGCACAGGTGTCCCCTGACAGGTAAATGGATAAATAAACTGTGTTCCGGCCACACAATGGAACACAGCTTAACAATAAAAGGAAATAAACTACTAATACATGGAACGGACATGATGAATCTGAAATGAATCATGCTGAGCAAAGGAGCAAAGGAAGCAAGACTACCCACCGTGTGGTCCCTTTAGGTAAAGTTCTAGTGAAACCGATGGGGAAAAATCAGAGGTGGGAGGGGAGGAGGGGAGGAGGGGAGGAGGGGAGGACGGGAGGACACTTTTGCTGATCACCAGCCAGGCATAGGAACCGCACCCACGCACGAATTTCATGCACCAGACCTCTAGTATTCCATAAAGTTCCATGAACAGAGTCGGGGACTGGGAGCTGGGTTGACCCTGCGGGTAACACAGGTTCCTATGAGCCTCCTGTCACAACATTTTCATCAACCGACCGATACGTCATGATGTTTTATGTGCGTTTCTGTTTAAAGACACCTTAGGAGATGTGTATTGCTGATGTGCTCACATGAACACACGGCCAACAGCACTATGACTCACACCGAGGGAAGCTTCTTGAACACATGTTTTCTCTGAGACGCATCAGAGCCTTCTCCAGCTCCGGACGGCCCGCCAGCACTTCAGCGTTGTGCTTGGGAAAGTGCATTTCAAACAGCTAAACCACCAACAAGAAGACACAAAAACAAGCCCAGCGGGCATGGCTCAGGGGTTGAGCGTCTACCTAGGAACCAGGAAGTCACGGTTCGATTCTGGTCAAGGGCACATGCCCGGGTTGTGGGCTCGATCCCTAGTAGGGGGCGTGCAGGAGGCACCAATCAATGATTCTCTCATCATTGATGTTTCTAACTCTCTCTCCCTCTCCCTTCCTCTCTGAAATCAATAAAATTACATTTTAAAATAAATAAAATAAAGAGTATATATTCTGAGTGCCTTTGTAAGTCTGAAGAGCTCTGAGAAGAATCTATTCAGCACTGAACACTGACCACTAGGATGGCGACCTCGAAGATGGGAGCAACTGTGAGAGGGAGACATTTCACCGCGTATTTTTCAAAATAACTTTTGGCTTTTAAGTCCTGTGGATGTACTAACCATTCCAAAAGCTGCATTTTAAAAAATTGGGTGGAAAAAAATAAGAATATTATTTAAGCCATCGCTACTTGGGTAAAATGTTACTTGCAGCCAAACACACACAACTAAAAAGCTACTCGGGTGAAAGGAAGCGCTGGGATTTGAACCCAGATTTCCTGGACCCCGAAGCCTGGGCTGCTTCCCAAGACATCCCGAGGCCTCCTTTCCGATGCCCACGAGCACTCTGGGAAACAGAGCGCCTGCGGGATGGAGCCAAGCTTCCTTCCCTCCACCCCTTTCCCCTGAAGATGCAGCCCAGTGTGGCTCAACTGCCTCATCAGCTAGGGCAGCGGTTCTCAACCTGTGGGTCGCGACCCCTTTGGCGGTCGAACAACCCTTTCCCAGGGGTCGCCTAAGACCATCCTGCATATCAGATATTTACATTATGATTCATCACAGTAGCAACATTACAGTGATGAAGTAGCAACGAAAATAATTTTATGGTTGGGTCACACCATGAGGAACTGTATTTAAAGGGCCAGAAGGTTGAGAACCACTGGGCTAGGGGTTTACAGTCTCCACCTGCTGGGATCAGCTAACTCCGACCGTCTCCAGCACAAGGCTTCCCCTCTCGTCTCTCACTCTCCCGTCTTCTCGAGGTGGTGCAACCAACACTGTCTGGCTAACCCTCTCTGTGCACCGAGGGCTGCAGGGGCGTCGCAAGCTGGCCAACTGCCTCCTCTCCAGTCCCTTAGACACTAGTGCCACGAGGCAGCCAAAGTGATCCATTTTATTTAAGGCCGTGTCACTCCCCTTCGCAGGACCCTCCACAGGCATATGGTTTGAGGTAGGGATCTAATTTCAGCTCTTCCCATAGGAATGACTTGTGGCACCAGCTCCATTTATTAAGAGTCTCTCCTTTCCCACCACTCCGGCCAGTGGCCACTCGGCCTCAGAACAGACCTCCATATCTGCGCCTGGCTCCTGTCCTGGGCTCTCTGTTCTATTCCATGGGGAGAACATCAATTTCCATTTATCCCCCAATTTTAGAAAAAGAACAGATTCAGCTGGACAGGTCATTAATCCAGGCTTCGAAGCTGCAGAAGGTGACTGATGGTCAAGAAAGTGAGCTGTCTCTGAAAGGCACAAGGTCAGGGACCGTGATGTCCCTCTGCCTGACGATATAAAGTCCTGTTTTTTCAGTATCTAAGTATGTTGATTTATATATTATTAACTTTTAAAAATATATATCTTTTACTGATTGTCAAACTGCAGTGGGAAGGCCAGAGAGAGTTGGGGGGCAGGAGGGAGGGGAGTAAGAGATCAACCGAAGGACTTGTATGCATGCATATAAGCATAACTAATGGACATAAGACACTGGGGGGTAAGGGAGGGTAGTGGTTTGTCAAGGGCGGGGGGGGGGGGGGAAAGGATACTTATGTAATACCCTTTGTAATACTTTAAGAGGAAAATAAAAAAAAAAAAAAAAAAAAATATATATCTTTTATTGATTTCAGAGAGGAAGGCACAGGGAGAGAGAGAGAGATAGAAACATCAACGATGAGAGAGAATCATTGATCGGCTGTCTCCTGTACGCCCCCTACTGGGGATCCAGCCCGAAACCCGGGCATCTGCCCTGACCGGGAATTGAACCAGGACCTGCTGGTTCATAGGTCAACACTCAACCACTGAGCCACACCAGCCTGCTGGGGTCCAGCCCCAGCAGGTCCAGGGGTCCCCAAAGGTGTGGACGAAGTCCGCGAAGAAGGAATGACACGGAGACAGCCTTCAGTTGATCAGCAGTCTAGCCAGGATCTCTAGCCAGGATCTCCAGAGAAGTTCTGGTTAGGAACTCCAGTGAAGTTCTGGTCAAGTTCTGGTCAGGATCTCCAGCCAGGTTCTGGCTTTTATTGTCTTGTTACATCTGTATTTATGCCAGTTGATTTTAATCCTGTCAATTTCTATTGCAAAGGTTAGGGCGTTTCTTATCGCCATTCCAGGGAGTAAAGATTATGTAGCTTAAGCGTGATTGTTTGTAGTTAAAGTGATTAACTACCCGCCTGGCACTTAGTTAAGGGGTTTTATCCCCTCCCTAACTTCAGGGAAAAATTCCTACCTGGGGAAACAACCTTTCTCGGAGAGGTGACCTTGGTTAAAACACATAGCACTAAGGGGAGCAAACATATTAAGAACAGTATGCCATATACGCCAGGTCCCTTGAAACATATGCTGTGCAGATGTTTCTTTCCTGCAGCGACTGTGTCAAGCAGCAAGGATGGACCGGCTTCCGGCACCAGCCGGGCTGTATTATCAACTTTTTAACTAAGTTAATCCTCCCAAAAGAGACAGAGTGTGTAAAAAAGTGTTCACAAAGATACCAAATGATTATAAATAATAATTGTATGGACACAAAAGCTCGCGCATCATAAGATTCCATTGACATGAAATGTCCAGAAAAAGCATATTTATAAAGAGAGAAAGCAGAGCCCGGCCAGTGTGGCTCAGTTGGTGGAGTGTCGTCCAACCAACACACACACACACACACACACACACACACACACACACACACACCAAGGCACATGCTGACCATTGGCCAGGTGACCAAGGGTAACACCAAGGGCAACAGGCATGCTGACTGTGCTAACTTTGATGCTGTATGATGACAAGGGCGCTTGTCCTCTATGGTCTTCCCGCCAAAACCGTGAACCCCTGCCTAGTCATGAAAACACAGCAGCTAAGTCCCCAGCGAGGCACAGTCTCCACAACATCTGACGGGACTCCTCGAAGCTGTCAGGGTCCTCAAAGGGAAGGAGAGCCTGAGACCCTGCCACTGCCACGAGGAGACATAACAGTGAACTCACCGGAAAGGGTTTCTCTGGACAAGGGCCTGGAGGAGAAAAGGGCATCAGGGAAAAGCTAAGGAGACCAGAGTAAATGAGGGAGGGGCTGAGAGTGAATGCACCATGCTGGTTCCTCGGTGGTGACCAGAAGACCATAGTGCTGTAAAATGCTAACATTAGCCCTGGCCGGTGTGGCTCAGTGGTTAGAGTGCTGGTCCAGGCACCGAAGGGTCAGGCTCCATCCTGACCCAGGTCTCGCACACATCTATGTTTCTCCCCACACGCACCCCGCCCCCAAATCTCCCCCTCCCTCCCTCCCTCCCTTCCACTCTCTAAACATCAATGGGAAAAAATGTCCTCAGGTGAGGATTAACAAAATACAAATAAATAAAAGAAATAAATAAAATGTCCACATTAGGGAAAACTGGGTGCAGGGAATGTGAGAACTCCGTCTGTGCCTGCAGGTTTCTGCCTTTATCTCCTGTTCTCCATGGTCACCAGGCCCGTGAGACGGCAACCCCCGCCCCCACCAGCACTTCCACCTCCTGCTCCTGCTTTCCTTTTCTTCAAAAGGCTGATTACTATCTGACACGCTGTCAACCTGATTTATCTTATCTGCGGCCTGTCTCCCCAGGAGGGGCCCAGCCGGGGTTTCTGCCTGTCTGTCGGTCGCTCTGGGTGAACACAGACTGGATGGCTGCTGGCTGGTTCTCTGACCACCGCTGATGCTCCACAGCGTAGGCCCCTGACCCAAGACCCAACACCGGGACGGGAGAGGGAGGTCCATGGTGGGGGAGGTCCATGGTGGGGGAGGTCCATGGTGGGGGGACACAGACACAGGCTGACCAGAGGACCATGGGGGGACCTGACACAGGGACCCAGAGAAAACCTGGAGGTGGGAGGTGGGAGGCGGGAGAGGAGGAGGAGGTGAAAGGTCACGGGGTGGGGGTGAAACTGGGCCTCAGCACAGAAAGCTGCTCGGAGAAGGGAGAACTGAGCAGAAGTGCTGACGGGGCAGCCACCGCGTGGGAAAGAGCAGTTCAGAGGAAGGGGGGCAGCGAGAAGGTGGCACATTGCTACAGGATGCCCCACCTTCCCTGCCCCAGCCCATGCACACCAACTCAAGAGGCAGATGAATCCAGTCAGGGCCCCAGTGGTCCTGCCCACTCAATGCCAGGAGCCACCCCAATGACAAGACAACCACAACTCTAGGCAGAGGTGCAGAACACCCCCTGGGGTGGCACCGCCTCTGTGGGCCCCATCAAGCCCAATAGGACACCCCCACACAGGGGACAGGACCCCGAGGCAGCCACCTCACGTCTGCACGGACAAAGCGGACATCTAGCTCATGGGCGCCATGCAAACGACCATTTCTCCAGACCACACAGCAAGCGTTAAAGAGCTAAAACCAGCATCAGGGACTAGGATTCTAGAACATTCTATGTGGGGCACGCCTCCCTCAGTTTCCATCTGGCATCACACACAGCCTGGGGCTACTCTCCATTACTTCCACCCTTATGAATAACGGGGCAGATGTGGACCGAGGGACATATTCTAGAACAGCGGTCGCCAACCGGTGGTCCGTGGACCACTGGGGGTCCGTGAGGTCCGAAAGGTTGGCGACCGCTGTTCTAGAATGTTCATAGCATCCCTGAACTGGAAACAACCCGGATGCCCGTCAACAGGAGAATGCAGGAACACGTCAAGGTCCATCCACACAATGGAATACTACACAGCAATGAAAAGGGAGCAAGCCAAGCACTGATCCATGCAACGTGGAAGAACCCCCAAAACAGGATGTCGAGCCCTGACCGGTTTGGCTCAGTGGATAGAGCATCGGCCTGAAGACCGAAGGGTCCCGGGTTCGATTCCGGTCAAGGGCATGTACCCTGGTTGCGGGCACATCCCCAGTAGGAGATGTGCAGGAGGCAGCTGATCGATGTTTCTCTCTCATCGATGTTTCTAGCTCTCTATCCCTCTCCCTGCCTCTCTGTAAAAAAATCAGTAAAATATATATTTTTTAAACACAGGATGTCAAGGGAAAGAAAACCCGGCTGTAGGGTTTCACATGCAAAGCCACCAACCAGGTAATGCCAACCTATGGAGTTAGAATCAGGAGGGCGGCCCCCTGGGTGGGGGTGTTTGTGGGGGCAGAGGGATTAGGAAGGGCACAGGCACCTTTAGGGAACTGGTCATGTTTCCTTATCTAAGAGCCGGTCAGGTGGGTGTGTCCAAAGTGTGGAAAATATCCAGCTAGAGGCTTCTGATGTGTGCACTTTTGTGTGTGTTGTAATTCAACCTAAAGTGATCAAAAGAGGAAGAAACAATGAAAAAAGAATAACTCTCACCCTCAACTACGGCTGCTAGAATGTAAAATGGTGTAAGCGTGTGGGAAGCAGTCCAGCAGTTCCTCAAAAGTTAAACACAGAGCCCGGCTGGTGTGGCTCGTGCTTGTCAACCTATGAACCAGGAGGTCACAGTTCGGTTCTGGGTCAGGGCACATGCCCAGGTTGCAGGGCTTGATCCTTGGGGTGGGGGGGGGTGGTGCAGGAGGCGGCCAATCAATGACTCTCTCTCATCACTGATGTTTCTATCTCTTTCTTCCTCTCCCTTCCTCTCTGAAATCAATAAAACTATTAAAAAAGAAAAAGAACGAGATTTTTTTTAAAGTTAAACATAGTTACCCTGTGATACCCAAGATAAATGAAAACATATGTCCCCATAAAGACAGGTACACACATTATATGATACCGTTTATATGAAAAATCCAGAATAAACAAATCTACAGAGACAGAAAGTAGATCAGTGGTCCAGGGCGGGGATGGATGGGAGGGATGGCGGGCGATGACCAAGGGGCACAGGTGATTAAATGTTCAGAAACTGGTGGCGGTGAGGGTCACACATCTGCGAGTGTCCTACAGACCACAGAGCTGCACCCTTTAATAGGCGGATTGCACGGTATGTGAATTATATCTCAATAAAGCGTTTAAAAAAGACGGCGAGACTGTTGTTTTATACCTGCCAGATGGGACATATGCGTTTTGTACTTTTAAGAAGCAGCGAATATGTACAGGCCACACCGAGGCACTTAATGATCCCCATTTTACGGAGTGGAAACTGAGGCACACCTGCCCTGAGCTCGCCCGAGGTCACAGAGCAGGTGTGTCCGGAGCCCGGCTCTCAGCCCTTCTGTGGCTGGGCCCTCCGGCCGCCTGCTTCCTTCTGCGAGTCAGGGAGGAGGGACAGACCTCCCAGCCCTCCCGCTGCGCCTCCTCCTGCTTCGATAAAATCACTCGTTCATTCATTCAAAATTAATAATTTCCTGAACCTACATTATGCCTCCCCCCACCCCCTCCCGCTCCCAGTCTAGTCTTCACAGGGATCTGGTTAGAACTGAGTCAGCTCCAGTCCCTCTTGGCTCGGAGCCCTATCCCGGTTCCTATCTCACTCGCAACAGAAGCCAAGTCCTCACGGTTGCCCTCAAGGCCCCATAAGATCGGCCGCTGTTCCTTCTGCCCTCAGCCCCACCCTCTCCCCTTTGCTCCTTCTCCACAGTCTCCGAACACATCAGGCCTGGCCCTGCCTCCGGGCCTTTGCACTGGCGGCTCCCTCTGCCGGACGCTCTTCCCCAAGCGCCCACGTGGCCTACCCCTCACCCCCTTCAAGTCTCTATTCAAATGTCACCTCCAAGGGTGCAGGGCCGACTCCGGCACCCTGATCCCCGTTAGCCTGCTTGCTTTTAGGTTAAGCACACTCACCGTTACCTGACACAGTAAACATTTTACTGACGGATCTAATTTATGGTCTGTCTCTGAAGCAGCTGCTTGAGAAATATTTACTAAACATTGGGTAACCGTGTACAGCTGCGCAGTTCTAACCGCACAGCCCGGGGGGAGCCATTCTCAACTACGACACCGTAGACTTGGGTCCAGACGCTACATGACCACAATTCTCTGGCAGGTGGCATTAAAGGCTCGCGAGAAAGGGACATCCACAAAAGCGGCCCCCTTATTTAAGCGTGGGGGCCGCCGTTAAATCCATCGGCAAACCGTTTCTCAGCCGCAGCCAGAAAGTCCGCCACATGCCCCCCGACAGCCAGGGTCCACGCCCCGCTCTGATGCTAAGTCAGCGCTGTCTGACCGGGACAGGTGACTGCTCTGTTTCCACTTTCCGGAGATTAAATGAATTAGCGTGTGTGAAGGACCTGCACTGGGGCTCACAGGAGGTGCCAGAGAAGCCAGGCTATTATCAGAAGCCGCTATTGTTTCCAAATCCCCAGGCTCGGGCTTCAGAAAACACATCACCTGGGGAAACGTTTCCAAGCACAGAGGCTTCAGCGTGTGTGTGGGGCTGAGCCGACCCCTTGGTTCGGAGCTCTGGGGATGGCGCCAGCCCTGCTCACCCCCAGGACCCGGGCTCTGCGCCCTTCCCCAGGCCAGTGGGGGGCACTGGTGTCCACACAGTGGGGTAGGGACCCCAGCTCCAGGGCACAAGCCCTCAGTGGGCATTCCTCGCTCACGACGCACCCGCGGGCCAGCCCCCCAAACGCCCCTGGACGGAGCTTGACCTCCTGGACCTTCCTCTTCAGCTTTCAAAATACATCAGTCTGGTCAACTGGGGCGAGATGCCCGGAGGGCGAGAGGGCAAGCAAATCCATGGAGAGGACGTGTGCCAAGACGCTAATGAGGCTGCACCGCCAGGTGACGGGATTCCCAGCGGCCTGTGTGCTCGTTCTCAGCAGTTCCAGGACTTTGTATATTTCAGCTTCATCCCCGCCCTTTTCCGCTTTTGTTCCTCCTAACGGTCTTGTGTTACATTTGTATGTTAAGAGACAGTTTTTCTTTAACTGTTTATCGAAATCACGTGCCTCCCCACATGCACATATTATAAGTGCAACACTTTGTCACCAACAACACGCCCCGCCGGACGAACGGGAACAAGAAGATGACCCGCCCGAGGGCGCCTCTGGAAGGAAGAACTGCACGAGGTCAAGAGCGAGGGACCTGAAGATTCCAGGCGGGATGTGTCACCTGAACACCTGACTCTCGCTGAGAGGAAACGGCAGTCAAACCCACGCTGAGGGTCCCCACAGAGTAACTGGCGGGGACCCCTCTAAAAGGCCAATGTCACCCGGCCGGTGCGGCTCAGGGGTTGACACTGACCTATGAACCAGGAGGTCACAGTTCAATTCCTGGTCAGGGCACATGCCGGGATTGCAGGCTTAATCCCCGGTGGGGGGCGTGCAGGAGGCACCTGATGGATGATTCTCTCTCATCATTGATGTTTCTATCTCTCTCTCCCTCTCCTCTTCATTCTGAAATCAATTTTTAAAAAAAGAAAGAAACGAACCACGGATGCATGCAACATAGATGAACGTCAGAATCGGTAGGCTGAGTGGCAGAAGCCAGATGCAAAAACAGCACACGCTGCGTGATTCTATTTATCCTTGTTGGGTGATGGAAAGGTCTCATGCCTTGAACTAAGGTGGTGGTTACACAATGTTACACATTTGTCAAAACACACCCAACAGTACTCTTAAAATGGATGCATCACATTGTAAATAAATTACACCTCCATGAAGTTCATCATAGAAGAAGGCCTCCCAGTTCAAAGGGTGGCTTCAGCACTTACTGGCCATGACTTACAGGGTAAGTGTCTTCATTTTCCTGCCTCAGGGCCTTTGCACGTGCTGGTCTCTCTGCCAGGAACACCCTTCTGCACAGAGCAACAAGGCTGGCCCCCGCCTGCTTCAGGTCTTTGCTCAAGTGTCATCTTTTCAGTGCGGGGTGGTTAAAACGACCACACGCCCCATCAGCCCTCTTCACCCACGTTCCCTCTTCCTGCTGCTCCACAGCGTTCAGCACTCAGTCCTGTCTGGGTCTCCCCCACCAGCAGATCAGCTCCCCGAGGGCCGAGGTTTTTGTCTTGTTCTTGCCATATTCCTCCTCCTAGAACCTGCCTGGCACACAATATATACTAAGTAACTGCTGGATAAGTGCACAAAGGGATTCATGTCACTCCCATTTGGGAGGTGAACTGCAGACACTCAGTAAGTGTCTAATAAAGAAAATAAGGAGAAAGTCCAAGGGAAGACGGGATGAAATGGGCTTCACAACCACCCTGTGAAGGCACTGGCCACAGGTCACACAGCAAGTAAGGAGCGGAGCTGGGTTCCCACTGGGCGGTCTGATACCATCAACTATGCTGCCCCAGGGAAGGGCATGGGCTGTGGGCCACCAGGGACCCTTGGCTAACAGAGCGAGGTCTCTGTGTAGGAAGACGACGTGCGTGGTTGAACTGAGGATCACGAGACTGAGAAACCAGGGCCAGAGAAGTCAGGGCAGGAGGGTATTTGGGGGACAAATTAAAGACAGGGGAGTCAAAAACAGTGGTCCTGGCTCCCACTTGGAAACAGATTAGAACTGAAAACACACATCCCCCAGGGAAAGACGCTCCACATCATGAGCCACTGGGGAAATGCAAGCCAGAACCGTAAGGAGCGACCACTGCACACCTAGCAGTACGGTTACAATAAACACGAGAAACTGGAGCCTCGTGCATTGCTGGTGGGGATGTACAATGATGCAGCCACTGTGGAAAACTGCCATTGTCTGGTGGTTCTTCAATGAATGACCATCCGACCCAGCATATCCATGCCCAGGTCCATACACAAAAGAAATAAAAATGCATGTCCACACAAAAGCTTGCTCATCACTGTCCATAGCAGCATCCTATCCTATATAATAAAAGCCTAATATGCAAATGGACCAAACAGCAGAATGACCAGCAGAACGACCGGTTGCTAGGACATGCACTGACCACCAGGGGGCAGACGCTCAACGCAGGAGCTGCTCCCAGCCCACAGGCTCCAGGCCAGCCAAGGTGGGTGCCAGCGGGGGGCTCCCATATCGCCCCACCGGTTGGCCCGCAGAGGGAGGCGACCAGCAGCGGCAGTGGGGCCGGTTGGTGAGTGGGCCAGCGTCGCCACCCCCCCCCCAATCACCCTTCTGGTCACCTCCCTCAGAGGGAGGAGACTGGCGACGGTGGTGAGCGATTGGTGGCGGGCGATCGGGGAGCAGGGCCGGTGAGCAGGCTGCACCAGGCCGGCCAAAGTGGGTGCCAGTGGGGGCCCCCCGATCGCCCTGCCGGTCGCCCCACAGATCAGCCCTGATCGCCGGCCAGGCCTAGGGACCCTCCCCATTCAAGAATTTCGTGCACCGGGCCTCTAGTTATTCATAAGAGCCAAGAAGTGGAAATAACGTAAATGTTCATTAACTGAAGAATGGACAAACAGAATGTGGCCCGTCCACCCAATGGAATATTATTCAGCCACAGAAGTTATGAAGCAGCGGTCCATGCTACAACATGGGTGAAGCCTGAAGCAATGCTGAAAGAAGCCAGACAGAAGGACCATATATTGTAGGACCCATTTATATGAAATGTTCAGAGCAGGCAAATCTGTAGGGACAGAAGGCCGATTAGCGGCTGCCAGGGGCTTGTAGTGGGAAGGAGGGCTGGGGGAAATGAGACTGCGAATGGGTACAGCACTTCTTTGTGGGGTGGCGACAATATTCTGGAATGAGATAGTGGTGATGGCTGCACAACCCTGTGTATACACTAGAACCTCTGAATTGTACATTTTAAGAGGATAAATTTGCCAGTTCAATTCCCGTTTCAGGCTCAATCCCCATAGGGCCGTGGTCGGCAAACTGCAGCTCGCGAGCCACATGCGGCTCTTTGGCCCCTTGAGTGTGGCACTTCCTAAGCCTTAGGAGTACCCTAATTAAGTTAATAACAATGTACCTACCTATATAGTTTAACTTTAAAGAATTTGGCCCTCAAGAGAAATGTCAATCGTTGTACTGTTGATATTTGGCTCTGTTGACTAATGAGTTTGCCGACCACTGCCATAGGGGGCATGCAGGAGATGGCCAATCAATGTTTCGCTCTCATATCAATGTTTTCCTCTTCCTCCCTCTCCCTCTCTCTCTAAAAACACAATTAAAAAATTAAGATATGTTACCCACTGGTTGAGCATCGACCTTTGAGCCAGTAGGTCATGGTTGGATTCCCGGTCAGGGCACATGCCCAGGTTGTGGGCTCAATCCCCCATTGCGGGGCGTGCAGGAGGCAGCCGATCAATGATTCTCTCTCATCACTGATGTTTGCACCTCCTCCCTCTCCCTTCCTCTCTGAAATCAACAAAAATATAGATTTAAAAAAATTACATATCAGTACAAAATGTAACAAAAAAGCACAGCCCTGATGATAACAAACAGCTGGTATCAGGTCTGATCATGTCATTGTGGTTATATAAAAAAAATATTTGTGCCCTAGCCGGTTTGGCTCAGTGGATGGAGCGTCGGCCTGCGGACTCAGGGGTCCCGGGTTCGATTCGGGTCGGGGGCATGTACCTGGGTTGCGGGCACATCCCCAGTGGGGGGTGTGCAGGAGGCAGCTGGTCGGTGTTTCTCTCTCATCGATGTTTCTGACTTTCTATCCCTCTCCCTTCCTCTCTATAAAAAATCAATGAAATATATTAAAAAAATATTTGTTTTTTAACACATGTATGTTTTTTAACTGATGTATGTAGAATTAAAATGATGAGAGATCTGGGATTTACTTTAAAATACTTCAACAACAACAAAAATGAGATCAACAAAGCACGCATGTCCTAATGCTCATCTACATGGAACCCGGGGATAGCTAAGAGGGTCATTCTGCTGTTCTCCCTAGTTTTGTGCACATCTGGAAATTGTCGTAATTTTTTTTTTTTTTTTAACGCACGCACCCTTTGTCCCAGCAAACCCACCTCTGGGATTTTAACGTACAGGTCTACTTACATTCACACCAACCAACAGCTGTCCATGGCTCCTCATGGCAGCCTTGCTGGCAACAGCCTGGAGCTAACCTAAGTGTCCATGGAAGGGGGCTGGTTCGGTAAGTTAGGGTCCTCCAATGAACTACTATCCAGTCTATTTCCACGCAGCAGTGAAAGACGCTGCACTTGATCAGCTAGAGTCTCCTGGATATATTATTAAAAGGCGAAGGCAAAGGGCAGGATGGCGTTCGCGTTACATACCCTGTTATTAGTGCCTTGTAAAGTCTGCGTGTGCTTGCACATGCCCAGAACAGCGCTTTGGAGGAGGCCCAAGAACTGTAACTGCTTTACCTCTGGGAAAAGACCTGCGTGTAGATGCTGGGAGTCGGGGGAGGGAGGGAGGAAGAGACTGATACCATTTGAGTTTTAAAATGTACTTCCTATTCCAAAAAAATGAATACATAAAATTTTAAAAATATGTGTTTATTGATTTCAGAGAGGAAGGGAGAGGGAGAGAAACATCAATGATGAGAATCATTGATCGGCGGCGTGCAGACCCACAATGGGGATTGGGCCCTAAACCTGGGCATGTGCCCGGACCAGGAATCGAACCGTGATTTCCTGGTTCATAGGTCAACGCTCAACCACTGAGCCACATCAGCTGGGCCAGTGGTCGGCAAACTCATTAGTCAACAGAGCCAAATATCAACAGTACTTCTTCAAAACAGACTCGCCCAGGCCGAAAACCGACTTCTGCGCATGGGCCACGAAGTTTCAATCGCACTGTACGTGCGCGCCCACACGTGGTATTTTGTGGAAGAGCCACACTCAAGGGGCCAAAAAACCGCATGTGGCTCGAGAGCCGCGGTTTGCCGACCACGGGCTGGGCTAAATATATGCCATTTTTAAAGCCCCAAAGAAAAGCTGTTTTCTAAGTGTGGCCCTGTCCGGCACATCTCCCTGGGGCTGGATTAGAAGGATCAGGTTGTCGGTTCCCGGGGGTGGGCAGCCAAGCTCCGGCTGAGGCCTCCCTGCAGGGGGAGCAGAGCACCCATGGGCCTGCCCAGGGCTCCCAGGAAATGGTTTCCAGACTCCCACACCCTCGGCTGAGGCTGGGGGAGGGGGAGATACAACACAGAAAGAAGAGGCAGAGGAAGAGAAAGGAGAAAAAGAGGGGGAGGAGGAGGGGAGGGGGACGGGAGGCCTGTGTGCTATGGGAACAAAAGAGGAACAGGTCTGAGCAGGGAGTGGCTGGAAACGCCTCTTTGGCTGAAGAAATGGCCACGGAGTAGCTTTATCCATAACTGACAAAAAGTGGGAACAGCCCAAATGTCCATCAGCTAATGAATGGATACACCAAACATGGCACATCCGTGCGCTGGAGTGTTACTCAGCCATAAAAAGGAATGAAGCACTGACAGACACTACACGGGGTGAAGCTGGAAAACATGAAGTGGAAGAAGCCAGGCACAAAAGACCCCATATTGTATGAGTCCATTTATATGAAACTAGAGGCCCGGTGCACGAAATCCATGTGGGGGTGGGGGTGTCCCTCGGCCCGGCCTGCACCCTCTCCAATCTGGGACCCCTCAGGGGATGTCCGACTGCCGGTCCCTGCGATCCCTGCGCAGACATCCCTCTCACAAACCAGGACCACTGGCTCTTAACCTTCCTGCCTGCCTCACCCCCAACTGCCCTCCTCTGCAGGCCTGGTCGCCCCCAACTGCCCTCCTCTGCAGGCCTGGTTGCTCCCACTGCCCTCCCTGCCAGCCTGATCTCGCCCTCAACTGCCCTCCCCTGCTGGCCTGATCTTGCCCCTAACTGCTCTCACCTGCCGGCCTGATCTTGCCCCCAACTACCTCTGCCTCAGCCCCCACCACCATGGCTTTGTCCGGAAGGAAGTCGGACGTCCGGAAGATGGCCGGTTGACCGGGTCTAATTAACATATTACCCTTTTATTAGTGTAGATGTCCAGAACAGGCAAATCCGCAGACAAAGAAAGTAGATGCATGGTTCCCAGGGGCTGGGGGGGTAAGTACAGGGTTTCCTTTTGGGGAGATGAGAATGTTCTAACACTAGACTGAAGGGATGGATACCCAGCATTGCGAATATACTGGAAACCACTGAACTGGAGCTTTTCGAGGGAGAAGTTTGTGGTATGTAAATTATCTTGATTTAAAAAAGAAGAAAAAGGGGAGGAATGAAGTAGTGACAGACGCTACCACATAGACGAACCTTGAGAACACGAGGCGAGTGGAAGGAGACAGGCACCAGCGGTCACAGACTGGAGGACCCCGTTTCTACAGAATGTGCAGAACAGACGGATCTACAGGGACAGGAAGCCGCCGTGGCTGCCAAGGGCGGGAGGGGGGTGGGGAGTGGCGCTAATGGGTGTAAGGCTTCTCTAGACGGAGGTGATGGTTGCACCACTCTGTGAATATACCAAAACCCACTGAATTGCACACTTCACACGGGCGGATTTGGTGCATGTGAATTCTATCTCAGTAAAGCTGTTTAAAATTTTAAGCAAAAAATAAAAGGAACTGGTGACAGTGCAGGGGGCCCTCTCCCCACCCTTCCAACCTCACCTCCCAGGATGCACATTCCCTCAGCACGACCCCCACTCCCCACACACAGGGGCTGCCCCCAGGGCCCGCCTTCTCCTGGTTGTACTTCCGGGTCAACCCCACAGGGCCCCTGAGCATTCAGAGTTGCTGCCCTGCCCGCTGTGCCCTCGCTGGTGGGGGTGCCATGAGGGTGGGCACCAGGCTTTGGCCTCACATGCCATTTCCCCTCCTCCCCCAATAACAAATGGGCAAGAAGACACAGAAACCACAAAGGCCCGGAGGCAGGAATGCATCTGGCTGGCTCCAAGAACAACTAGATCAGTGGTCGGCAAACTCATTAGTCAACAGAGCCAAATATCAACAGTACAACGATTGAAATTTCTTTAGAGAGCCAAATTTTTTAAACTTAAACTATATAGGTAGGTACATTGTTATTAACTTAATTAGGGTGCTCCTAAGGCTTAGGAAGAGCCACACTCAAGGGGCCAGAGAGCCGCCTGTGGCTCGCGAGCCGCAGTTTGCCGACCACCGAACCAGATCATTGTGAGGTGGGTGGAGCATGGGGAGTGACGTCAGAGGGGTAGTGCAGGGCGTGGGGGGCGTGGGGGGCGCGTGGGTTTTGTCCCGAGTGTTCTAAGCTACAGAATTGCTTCCATGCCTGCAGCGTGCTTCTCACACGGGGGTTGGGACCCATGGGGAGCCAAGGCGGGGCTCTGAGAGGCCCAGAAGCTGCCCATTCCAGTTCAAATGTTCTCACATTTCTATTTTCTTTTTTTTTTTTTTTTTAATATATTTTATTGATTTTTTTTTTACAGAGAGGAAGGGAGAGAGATAGAGAGTTAGAAATATCGATGAGAGAGAAACATCGATTAGCTGCCTCCTGCACATCTCCTACTGGGGATGTGCCCACAACCCAGGTACATGCCCTTGACCGGAATCGAACCCGGGACCCTTCAGTCCGCAGGCCGACGCTCAATCCACTGAGCCAAACCGGTTTCGGCTCACATTTCTATTTTCATTGTCAATGTTTTTCAAATCGTGGGCTGTAATATTTGAGCAGTCATGAAATCACTGTAATGGGTATCAACCACCACTTAAATGAAGGAAACAAGAGAATTTTACAAGGTATTGACTCAAAGGTAGTCAAGTTAAGTGTTCCACGAAACTTTGGTTTCAGACGTGTGTCTGTGTGTCCATCTGTCCTGGGTCACAGTGTAAAATATATGTCTTATTAGGAATTGCAAGTTAAATGTGAGGGAAACGGTGAATCCGGATGCCCCTCCCTCCAGAACTGAATCCTTCCCGTGCCAGTGTCTGTGAACACACATCTACGCTGGCAGACTGTCGTGTGCACCCCCAAAACTATTTTCTTTTCCTCCTAGGCTGGACTACATTTCCCAGCATCCCTTGTAGCTCGGTGTCACCAGGTGACTGGGTTCTGGCCGACAGAATGTCAGTGAGTGACACTCGGGTCCAGGTCTGTCACATAAAATACTCCTCCGCTATTTTTCATCTGCGGGGACTCCAGACTTGGGAGAGGGCAGAGCCACAGGAGGGAGGGAGTCTGGTTCCCTCCGTGGGTTCACCAGAGGCTGCTCAGCCAGAAACACCCTCACTGGTCTCTGACGTGTGCAAGGAGATATTTTTATAGTGTGAAGCCGCTGAGAAGAAAGGGCTTACTTGTTACAGTAGCTAGCATGACCCCTGCTCACTCACACTCCCTCCAGGTGAAAGCTGGCCGACTGAGCAGCCTGATGAAGGAGAAGCCTTCTGCAGAGGTTCCAGAGAGAGAAGACAGGCGAGGGATCGAAGCCTCTGATGCCCCAGGGGACGGCGGGTGTGCCCAGCTCCGAGGAGCTGACAACAAAGGCCAGAGATTTGTGCCCACAAAATGTTCTAAGCCGTATCAAGTTCCTGTTTGGAAAAGAAACTCGAGCTCCAGGATCAGGGCCAACCCGCATCTCCAGCCTAACACCACACCAAGGACAAGAGCCTCCATTTGTGCATCGCCGGCCGTTATCACAAACGAGGTCCCGGGCTTGCGGGACAACCCTGCACAGCGGGTACCCTGACCCCCTCCTCCCCCGACAGATGGGGAAAGCTGAAGCCTGCGGCTACCCTGCCAAGAGGAACTGTGGTTCACCGCGGGCCTACCAGGTGTGTGAGGGCTCAGTCCACACGTTAGCCCCGAAGGTGGGAGCCTGGAGGAGATCTGAGAGGGCAGGGACGCTGCCACCAGTGCCTGCAGGAAATATCTGCTGAATAAAGGAGCAGCTGCTTTTTCCCCTTTTTACAAATGAAGCGATGAGGCTCAGAGAGGGCAAGTCACTGACTCAAGGTCACCCAGCAAGTGAGGGAGGGAACCGGGTTTCGGGTCAAGATAGGACCCCAAAGCACCACCCTGCCTGCTCCGCCAGCCTGCTCCCAGTGCCATCACACCCACCCAGGGCCCAATCATACCGCGTTTAAGCCTTAGGCCCTTTTTTCTGTTCTTCCCAATTTTCTCTCCTCTCCCCCCGGCCCCGCCCCCCAATACACTTTCTTTTTGGCTTATTCACAACCTCCTGAGTTCCTCGTTCACTAAGTATTCATCCATTTAGAAGTAAGGACTGAGACACATGCCTTGTGCCTCTGTTCTAGATGCTGGGGGGAGGACGGGCAACAAAACAAAGATCCCTGTTCGGCCAGAGCTTACGTTTCTGAAGAGGGTAAGGATGGGGACAAAAAATAATCTTACACTATGTATTTACAGGTATTTAATCCGCACGCATTTTATTTATACGGAGTGATTAAACGTGAACATACTTTGTAAATTATATTTATAAACGTTAAAATAGAAATGCTGTTATATAAAGAATTATTTATAAATATTAAGAATGCTTAGAGATACTGCTCCTGGCCTCCCATGCCATGCACTGTGAGGAGAAGGCCTTAGCCTACACCCACTGCATCGCCTGCTGCCCCGCCTGCTGCCAGCCCAGGGCGGCCCGTGTGGGCGGCTGCTATTGCCCCAAGGAGACAGGATGGAGTCTGTGTCCGGCGCTGTCACTGGCTCTGCACCAGGACCCTCTGACCCAAGTGGGAGGTGTCCTTCTGTCCGACCAGTCACCCCACCCGACACAGACCACATGGCTTTGGTGGACAAGACCTGGCAGGGAGCAAGCTGCCCAGGCTTCTTCCAGGCTCCTCTGGCCACAGGCACACGGTAAGAGCTCCAACTCCAACACTGGGTGCATCAGGCCAGGGTGGCACCCTGGTCCCAGCAACATGGACCCTGGACTCATAAAATGATTTCTGTCCCCACCCCACACGACAGGCCTCATGGCAGCGTGACGGCTCCTCCATGCACGGGGCTATGAATAGAGCTGCTTTCCATCCCGACTCTATTTGTTTATTAATTATTTATTATCCGGTCTGATTCCACAGGGATGTGTGGTGACTCAGAGGAAGCACATCTAACAAAAATGGCAAAACTAAGAAATCGCACCAGAGAACATTCAAAAGAAAAAAAAATATTTGCAACATAAAATATTCATATAAAATCAATCTATATATATAAAAGCCAAGTGACCAGAACGACAGAAAGGACAGAACGACCAGAACAACCAGTCGCTATGATGCACACTGGGGAGGCCAAACAGCCCGATCAGGGCCCCGATCGGCCCCCCAACCTCCCACGGCCCCTCCCCCTGGCCGACCCCACCCCCGATTGGCCTCCCACATCAGAGATGGGGCCAGCTTGCCAACTGCCCACAGCCCCTCACCCCCACCAGCGGCCTGATCAGCCCCTGTTGGGGCAGGCTGGCCGGACCCCACCCGTGCATGAATTCGTGCACTGGGCCTCTGGTGTAAATATGAAATAAATGGTATGTCAGAAGTTGGCAAATACCATGGAGGAAAAGCAGTGAAGGAGAAGGGCAAGGGACTTGCAATTTTAAATAGAGTGAAAAAGGCAGGCGTGATGGAAGAGGGGAGGGAGGGAGCCATGGAGAAGGGTAACAGCCGGTGCAAAGGCCCTGAGGTGCTTATTTGTCTGCGTTGAGGAAGCCCGTGTGGCTGAAGCAGCGACGGGGAGAGCAGTTAGTGGGAGAGAAGGTTAGGTAAAAAGCCAGGGACCAGATCATGTAATAAAAATAATAACAGCTTTCTTCAAACGATTCCAAAAAATCCAAGAGGAAGGAAACACTTCCAAGCTCTTTCTATGAGACCAGCATTATCCTAATTCCAAAACCAGATAACCACACTACAAAGAAAGAGAACTATAGGCCAATATCCCTGATGAACATAGATGCTAAAATCCTCTACAAAATATTAGCAAATCCCATCCAGCAATATATGAAAAAGATCATACACTATGACCAAGTGGGATTTATTCCAGGGCTGCACGGCTGGTTCAATATTTGCAAATCAATAAATGTGATACATCACATAAACAAACTGAAAGATTAAAAAAACATGATCATATCAATAGATGCAGAAAAAGCATTCAACAAAATCCAATACCCATTTTTGATAAAAACTCTCAGCAAAGTGCGAAGAGAGGGATCATACGTCAACATGATAAAGGCCATATATGATAAACCTATAGCCAACATCATACTCAATGGGCAAAAACTAAAACCATTTCCCCTAAGAACAGAAACAAGACAGGGATGTCCGCTTTCACCACTCTCATTCAACGTAATACTGGAAGGCCTAGCCACAGCGACCAGACAAGAAGAGATAAAAGGCATCCAAACTGGAAAGGAGGAAGTAAAACTGTCATTTGCAGTTTTACCGATGACATGATATTGTACATAGAAAACCCTAAAGACTCCACCAAGAAACTACCAGATGTAATAAATGAATTCAGCAATGTAGCAGATACAAAATTAATACCCAGAAATCGATGGTATTTTTTTACACCAATGATGAACTCTCAGAAAGAGAAACTAAAAAATAATCCCATTTCCCATCGCAAGAAAAAAAATTAAGATATCTAGGAAACAAACTTAACCAAGGAGGTAAAGGACAGGACATTGAAAAAAAGAGATAGCCGAAACCGGTTTGGCTCAATGGATAGAGCGTCGGCCTACGGACTGAAAGGTCCCGGGTTCGATTCCGGTCAAGGGCATGTACCTGGGTTGTGGGCACATCCCCAGTAGGAGATATGCAGGAGGCAGCTGATCGATGTTTCTCTCTCATCGATGTTTCTAACTCTCTATCTCTCTCCCTTCCTCTCTGTAAAAAATCAATAAAATATATTAAAAAAAAAAAGAGAGATAGAGGAAGATATAAGCAAATGGAAGAATATACTGTGTGCATGGACTGGTAGAATTAGCATCAATAAAATGTCCATACTACCCAAAGCAATCTACAGACTCAATGCAGGTCTATTAAAATACCAACAGCATATTTCACAGATATAGAACAAAATACTCCAAAATTTATATGGAACCAAAAAAGACCCTGAATAGCCACAGCAAACTTAAAGAAGAACAAAGCTGGAGGGATCACAACATTGGATTTCAAGCTATACTACAAAGCCACTGTAATCAAAACAGCCTGGTACTGGCACAAGAACAGCATACAATGGAACAGAAGAACCCAGAAATCAACCCAAGCCATTACACTCAATTAATATTTGACAAAGGAGGCAAGAGCATACAATGGAGTAATGACAGTGTCTTTAATAAATGGTGTTAGGAAAACTGGACAGGTACATGCAAAAAAATGGAACTAGACCACCAACTTACACCATTCACAAGAACAAACTCAAAATGGATAAAAGACCTAAACGTAAGTCATGAAACCATAAAAATCCTAGAAGAATATGTAGGCAGCAAAATATCAGACATCTCACGTAGCAGAATTTTCACTGATACATAGCCTAGGGCAAGCGAAACAAAGAAAAAAATAAACAAATGGGATTACATCAAAATAAAAAGCTTTTGCACGGCAAAAGAATCCAGCATAAAAATTAAAAGGGAGCCCACAGTATGGGAGAACATATTTGCCAATGATACATCTGATAAGGGGTTAATTTCTAAAATATATAAAGTACTCATACAACTCAACAAAAGGAAGATAAATAATCCAATTTAACGATGGACTGAGGACTTAAATATACACTTCTCCAAAGAGGACAGACGGCCAAGAGATATGAAAAAATGCTCAAAGTCACTAATCATCAGAGAGATGCAAATTGAAATAACAACGAGGAACCACCTCACACCTGTCAGAATGGCTACCATCAATAAAACAACAAACAAGTGCTGGTGAGGATGTGGAGGAAAAGGAACCCTAGTGCACTGCTGGTGGGAGTGCAGACTGGTGCAACCACTATGGAAAACAGTTTGGAGTTTCCTCGAAAAATTAAAAATGGAACTGCCATTTGACCCAGTGATCCCACTTCTAGGAAGCCTGAAACACCAATCAGAAAGAATATATGCACCCCTATGTTCATAGCAGCGTAATTTACAATACCTACGATCTAGAACCAGCCCAAGTGCCCATCAGTAGATGAGTGGATAAAAAGCTGTGGTGGCCCGGCTGGTGTGGCTCAGTGGCTGACCATCAACTATGAACCAGAAGGTCACGGTTCAATTCCCAGTCAGGGTACATGCCCGGGTTGCAGGCTTGAACCCCAGTAGGGAGCATGCAGGAGGCAGCTGATCACTGATTCTCTCTCACCATTGATGTTTCTATATCCCTCTCCCTCACCCTTCCTCTCTGAAATCAATAAAAATATATATGTATTTTTTAAAGCTGTGGTATATTTACACCATGGAATACTATGCAGTTGTAAAAAAGAAGGAACTTTTGCCTTTTGCAACAACATGGAGGGACCCGGAGAGTTTTATGTTCAGCGAAATAAGCCAGTCAGAGAAAGACAAATATCACATGATCTCACTTATATATGGAATCCAATGAACAAAATAAACTGACAAATAAAATAGATCCAGAGACATGGAAGCATGCAGCAGACTTACGAATCTCATCAGAGGGAAGGGGGTGGGGGTGGGTGGGAAGAGATTTACCAAAAAACTCACATGCATATATGCATAAGCCATGGACAGACAACTGTGTGGTGAAGGCCTGGGGAAGGGGCGAGAGCGGGGAGGGAGGGGTTCCTGGGGGGGCGGGGGGGGGACATCTGTAATACTTGCAACAGTAAATTTTAAAGAAGAAAAAAAAGCTAAAAGATAGAAACAACCGAACTGTCCATTAGCTGAGTGAATAAACGAAATGTGGTACATCCGTACAGTGGAGTGTCATTCACCCTGAGAAAGGAAGGGAATTCTGAGACACGCTACAAAATTAATGAACCTTGAAAACTAGGCTCAGTGAAGTAATCCAGACACAAAAGAACAATTACTGTAGGATTCCACTTATACTAGGTGGCTGCAACAGGCAAATTCATAGACACAGAAAGTAGACTAGAGGTTACAGGGGCTGGTGGGAGGAGAATAGGTGGTTATTATTTAATGGATACAGTGTGTGTGGGGGGGGTGATGAAAAAATTCTGGCCATGGACACAGGTGATAGAAGTGGTAAAAATGGTATATTTTGTTATGCACATTTTACTGCAATAAGAAGATAACAGCTAACACTTATGTTGCCTTTGATGTTTCGGGAAGTGTTCGAAAAGCTTTCGCCATGTTACTTCATTTGCTGCTCCAACCACCCTACAGAGGAGAGGAACCTTCCAAACCAGTGCTGTCCAAGGAAATATGCCTACGAGCCTCGTCATATTTCTAGCGGAAAGAATAGGTGGCTTTATATATGTTATATGTATCTAATTTTAATAACATATTTTATGTAAGCTGATATATGCAAACACGATCATTTCAACGAGCAATCAGAATTATAAAATGTTAATATTTTTATTAATATAAAAATACTATTGCCCTAGCCAGTTTGGCTCAGTGGATAGAGCGTCGGCCTGCGAACTGAAAGGTCCCAGGTTCGATTCTGGTCAAGGGCACATGCCCGGGTTGTGGGCTCGATCCCCAGTGGGGGACTTGCAGGAGGCAACCGATCAATGATTCTCTCTCATCATGGATGTTTCTCTCTCTCTCCCTCTTCCTTCCTCTCTGAAATCAATCTACACTAGTAAAAGAGAAACATGGTAATTGGCGTACGACCGCTACCCTTCCCATTGGCTAATCAGCGTATCCTTATGCAAATTAACTGTCAGCCAAGATGGCGGCCGGCAGCCAGGCAGCTGGAAGCGAACATGAGGCTTGCTTGCTGCAGGGAATGCGGGCTCCAACGTTCCCCGCCTGCGCCTGCGCTGCCGGCCTCTCAGCCAACAGTTTGAAACTTTGTAACAAATACAGCCAGCCGGGATCTCAGAGCTGAAGTTATACATTGTTTCGATTATAGAACGCAAACAAACCAGCAGCGGAGGCCTCAGAGCTAGAGCCAGAGCTAAAGCTGGCCCAGAATAAAAAAAAAGAAAAAAAAAAGAAAAAAAGGAGCGGTTGGGAGATTCGGTCAATCACCAGCCTGAAGGCAGCCCTCAGCCCTCACCCAGACTGGCCAGGCACCCCAGTGGGGACCCCCACCCTGAAGGGGGTGTGACCAGCTGCAAACAGCCATCATCCCCTCATCCAGGCTGGCCAGGCACCCCAGTGGGGACCCCCACCCTGATCCAGGACACCCTTCTGGGCAAACCAGCCGGCCCCCAGGCCTCTATCCTATATAGTAAAAGGGTAATATGCCTCCCAGCACCGGAATCAGCGGAGCCGGGAGGCCTCCTGGCACTGGATCAGCGTGACGGGGGGAGCTCCTCAACCCCCTGATCGGCCTGCGGCTCTGTGTGTGACAGGGGGGAGCTCCTCAACCCCCTGATCGGCCCTGCTCTGTGCGTGACAGGGGGGAGCTCCTCAACCCCCTGATCGGTCCTGCTCTGTGTGTGACAGTGGCGGCGCCCCAACCCCCTGATCGGTCCTGCTCTGTGCGTGACAGGGGGGAGCTCCCCAACCTCCTAATGGGCCCTGCTCTGTGCATGACAGGGTACGGAGCCCCAACCCCCCTGATGGGCCCTGCTCTGTGCGTGACAGGGGGCAGTGCCCCAACCCCCTGATTGGCCCTGCTCTGTGCGTGACAGTGGGTGGCACCGCAACCTCCCCATCAACCCTGCCTTGAGTGTGACAGGGGGCAGTGCCCCAACTCCCAATCGGCCCTACCCTGAGCGTAACCAGGGGCTGCACCTAGGGATTGGGCCTGCCCTCTGCCACCCAGGGGCAGGCCTAAGCCAGCAGGTCGTTATCTCCCGAGGGGTCCCAGACTGTGAGAGGGCACAGGCCAGGCTGAGGGACCCCCCCTTCCCCCACCAGGTGCACAAATTTTTGTGCACCGGGCCTCTAGTAAAAATATATTTCTAAAAAAATACTATTGAGGTTAGTTTACATTTCTCCCCTCGGGCTCCCCTTCATTCTGCGCCTTTGAAATCCAGTGTGCAATTTTCACTCACAGCCCATGCAGTGCCCAAGCGCCACATGTGGCCAGTGGCTACTGCACTGGACAGCAGAGTCTGGGCCGTGGTGAGGACTTAGCTTTTACTCTGAGTGACAGGGGCCACGGGAAAGCTCTGAGCAGAGGAGGGATCAGGAGCTGACCCCGGTGACAGGAGGGTCCCTCCGGATTTGTGAGAGGAACAGATTGTGTCCCAGGAGGAGGAGATGGCACCAGTCCAGAGAGTGGCTGGACCAGGGTAGGCGGCAGTGGAGGTGGGGACATGAGGCCAGGTTCGGGAGACGTTCTCTAGGCAGAGGTGACAGGTGCACAAGAGAGAGGAGAGGTGGCCGACACAACAAGGTGAATCTACTCAACACTACGGAGCTGTACAGGTGCAAAGGGCTAAGACGATAACTTTTATGTTTGTGTTATTTACCACAATAAAAAAAAAATTGAATTTAAATTAAGAGAGAGAAAGAGAGAGAGAGAGAGAGAGAGAGAGAGCGCCCTGAGCAGTGTGGCTCAGTTTGTCGTCCCATACACTGAAAGGTTGTGCGTTTGATTCCTGGTTGGTGCGTACAGGAGGCAACCAATTGATGTTTCTCTCTCACATCGACGTCTGTCTGTCTGTCTGTCTCTCTTCCCTTTCTACAATCAATAAGCATGTCCTCAGGTGAGAATTTCAAAATAATAAATAAAAACAAAATTAAAAGAGAGAGAGAGGAGTCAAGGATGATGCAAAAGTATCTAGCCCTGGTCCCGGGGGTAGGAGGGGGCTGCCATTAACTGACAGCCTGGAGAGGAGCAGGCTGTGCTGTGCTTTGGTCTGGTTTTGGGGGCGGGAGCTCCATGTTGAGACCACCCTGGAGAGTTCAGCCAGGGGTACAGGCCGGAGACAGCATGCCTGTGCCGGGGGAGTGAGTACAACCTCCTCACCCCACTCGCCCCTACTTCCCCTGCCTGACCATCTAAGGGCCCAGCCTCTCTTTGGTTCCATGACACGGCTCCTGGCCCATCATCCCGTTCCCCTTCCTCCCTCATCACCAGCCCTGGCCCGGCACAGACTCCAGGCTCCCGGCTTTTGGAGAACAGGTTTCCAGAAGCCCCACTGCCCACTCCTACTGCCCACCCAGCTTCCCCGCCTTCAATCCCATCAAGGGTTGACGAGGCTGCTCATTCTGGATCGTCCGGCTGCTCAGGGAGCGGAGAACCTGAGGAGTGAGTACACACAACCCATGGAGATGCTAACCGGTGTGTGCAATATGCAGCCGGGACGTGGGGAAGGGGAGACAGAATCCGCGTGCTTATGGGTCCACGATCCTTTATTCAAATCCCTCGAGCTCAGATGTGTGCCGGGCGCAGACCTTCCCCCGACTGTGCGAGGTATTGGCGTGCCCGTGTCTGTTACACAACACCCACCAGAGGCTCGGAGGCGGCACCCTGTAATCAAACCCTAATATTTCCGCAGCCAAACACATGCATATTCACTTGCAGAGTGACACAGACTGACTATAAATAGCCTGGCTTCGGGGCTGGCCCTGCTGCCAGTCACGCGGGACCATAACTGATGGTGGCGGTGGCGTGTGGATCAGACAAACCCAGCTTCCCATCCCGGCTCTGCAATTTTCTGAGCCTGAGCAATTGACTTATTTACCTCCGGGGTCTCGGCCCTGGGGATAAGGAAGGATCTGGCTGTTGCCTGGAGGACTTAAATGAATGAGAATGAGGACAGAGACAGAGAGAACAGCAGCAGTAACAATAATTGCAGGTGACCTTCCCGGGGCCTCCCTATGGTCCAGGCGGGTCCTGAGTTCTGTGCTGCCGTGGAGCCGTCGATGGGAGCCCGTACTCTCCTGGGAGGCAGCCCTGCTGTTGGTTTCCCTCCATCACCCGAGGCCTGCAGCTCGCCCAGATGTTTATCTGACACAGGCCTTCAACTTGGGTCAAGCAGGCCCTAGGTCAGGCTGACCCGTTCCCGGTGCTGATCCCCTCCCGCCGGAGATAATTTAGTTAAACAGCCCCAGCTCTGTTTTCCTCCCCAAACAAGCCCAGAGGGAGGAAGTTATTTTGCTCCACCACACGAACATGTCCTGCACCGACGGGGAGCCCACGGGGAGCCCACACGTGCGGCCTCCAGACCAATGCTGTCCGCCTCCTGATCCAGCCACTCTCACGCCACCCGGAGCTGCCACCCTCCTTCCGCCACCTGAGTGTCCTCTCGCCTCTCCTTTCTCAGTTCCCCGGAGACCCTGGCCTTCCTTTGAGCTCAGAGGCAGCTCCAGAGGCCGCCCTGGGCCTAGAGGACGGGGAGTTACTTAAGCCGGGCTGGCTCTGGCCAGGGTCCCTAGGGCCCGGCACAGGCCTGGCACGGAGCAGTCACTCAATAAATCCTGGCTGCTGTTTGCCAGGGGTGAGAATGGCGAAGCCTTTGTGGAATGCAATTTGGCAGGGCCCACCCACATCTCGATGCAGCTTCCCTTTGCCTTAGCAAGTCCTCTTCCAGGAATCTGGCTGGTAGAAGCACTCTTGCACAAGCAGCGACTGAAGGTGTGGCTACAAGAATGTCAGGTGGCGCCACTCCCCAGCTCAAACGCTCCCCATGGCTCCCATCTCCCCATGGACGCCAAGCCCAAATTCTGGTCCAAGATGCAGAATGGAACCGCTAGGGCAGGGGTGGGGAACGTCTGGCCCGTGGGCCGTATGAGGCCTGAGAAATCACTGGGTCGGGCCCTGCCAAGGCGTTAGGGGTGAGTTAATTAAATGCCTGACCAAATACAGCGGGCGGATTTTTAAGTTGATAATTTTGTATGGCCCGTGAATGATGTTATAAGTATCCAGGGCCCTTGGCAGAAAAAAGGGCCCCCACCCCTGCTCTAGAGCAACAAAGAGGTAGTGTGAATCAGCTCACAGGGGGGGTAAGAGGGAACGCGAAATTACTCAATTCATCTAAGGGAAGCAGGAAATGAGAAAAAGGGAACAAAGAGCATGGGCGATAAACAGAAAACAAACAGCAAGAGGCAAGATTTAAATCCAGCCGCATCAATAATGGCTAATGGTCTGAGCCAGCGGTCTCCACCAAGCAGTTCCACTCCCAAGCACTTTTTTTAAAATATACTTTTATTGATTTTGGAGAGGAAAGAGAAATAGAAACATCAATGACGAGAGAGAATCATTGATCGGCTGCCTCCTGCACGCCCCCTACTGGGGATCGAGCCAGCAACCCAGGCATATGCCCTTGACGGGAAATCGAACCCGGGACCCTTCAGTCCGCAGGTCGACGCTCTATCCGCGGAGCCAAACCGGTTAGGGCTCCCGAGCACTTTTAATACAGCTGGGCCAACTGAGATGTGCTGTGAGTGTGAAATATACAACAAATTTTGAAAACTTAAGTGTAGGAAAAACGACGACTGTATAGCAAGTGTTAGTGAGGGTGTGGAAAGCGGGAATGGGAATTGATGCAGCCACTGTGAAAAAACAGCAGTTCTTCAAAGAGTTACACACAGAATTACCATACGACCCAGCCATTCTACTCCTAGGTTATACCCAAAACAACCGAGCCCTGGCCCGTGTGGCTCAACTGGTTGCGCTTCCTCCCAGGCACCGAGAAGTCCCGGGTTCGATGCCCATTCAGGACACATGCCCGGGTTCTGACCTCCATCCCCAGTAGGGGGTGTGCAGGAGGCAGCCGATCAATGTTTCTCTCTCCTCGATGTTTCTCTCTCTCCTCCTCTCCCTTCCTCTCTCTCTGTAAAATTAATAAAAACATCTGGGGGTGGGGGGTGGGGGAAGAACTGAAAGCAGGGCCCGGACAGACCCTATGCCAATGTTCAAAGCAGCACTATTCGCAATAGCCAAAAGGTGGAAATAACCCAAGCGCCCACCGACAAACAAGTGGGTAAACCAAATGCGGTTGTACACGGACCATGTAATGTTACTCAGTCATGGAGACATGCCACCACACGGATGAGCCTTGAAGACGTGACACTCAGCGAATTAAGGAAGACACAGGAGGATGAATGCTGTATGATACCACTCACATGAGGCACCTAGAGCAGGCAAACCTCTAAGGACAGAAAGCAGAAGAGAGGTTACTGGCAGAGGAGGGAGAGGGTCTGTTCAGCGGGTCGAGTGTCTGTTGGGAATGACGAACCAGCTCTAGAAATGGATCGTGGCTCTACTTGCACAGCATCGCAAATACACCTGTCACTGCATCGGACGCTGGAAAAGGGTGACACTGGTGAGTTTCATGTTATGTGTATTTAACCCACTCTAAGACATCTCATTAATGATTTTTATATTGATCACAGGTTGAAATGATAGCATTTGGGGCATATTAGATTACATAAAATATATTCACACTAATTTCCCCGGCTTCTACGGTGGCTACTAAAAGATTTCAAATAACATACATGGTTAGCATTTTATTTCTACTGGACAGCAATGCCCTTAATATTAATATGCTAATCGTCAGATGGAGACTGTCAGACTATATGCTATCTGCAAGAGACACACTAAATAGAAAGGCACATATAGGCTCACAGCAAATACTGGAAATAAACTTATAAAAAAAATCCACAAGGTGGAGGGTAAATAAGTTGTGGATGACCGCCCCGGCTGGGTGGCTCAGTTGGTGGAAGCATTGTTCCATGCACCAAAACGTTCCAGATTGCTCACATGGAGATAATTTTAAGACATTTGTTCAAGTTAAAAAGTAAGGATACTCCCGACCGGCTTGGCTCAGTGGATAGGGCGTCAGCCTGTGGACTCAAGGGTCCCAGGTTCGATTCCGGTCAAGAGCATGTACCTTGGTTGCGGGCACATCCCCAGTAGGAGGTGTGCAGGAGGCAGCCGGTCGATGTTTCTAACTCTCTAACCCTCTCCTTTCCTCTCTGTAAAAAATCAATAAAATATATTTTTTAAAAAAATAATAATAAAAATAAAAAATGAAAAAAGGATAGAAGAATTCATATGGTATGGATGCTCAAAGAAAAAAAAAAAGTATGCCTAAAAAAGGGGGTTGAAAGAATACAGTGCAATTGGCCCTGGCTGGGTAGTACAATTTGTTAGAGTGTAATCCCAATACACCAAAAGTTGTAGGTTCGATTCCCGGTCAGAGCACATACAAAAAGCCACCAATGCCCTAGCAGGCTTGGCTCAGTGGATAGAGCATCAGCCTGTGGACTGAAGGGTCCCAGGTTCAATTCCAGTCAAGGGCGTGTGCCTGGGTTTCGGGCTGGATCCCCAGCAGGGAGTGTGCAGGAGGCAGCCGATCAATGATTCTCTCTCATCATTGATGTTTCTCTCTCTCTCTCCCTCTCCCTTCCTCTCTGAAATCAATAAAAATATATATATTTTTAAAAGCCACCAATGAAGGCATCAATAAGTGGAACAACAAATTGATGTCTCTCTCAAGTCAATTTAAAAAAAAAGAATGCAACACAAACTCCCCACAGAGGTCCCCTCTACGGAGGGAGGGGGGACAGTGAAAAGAATTATAGTGTTTTGTGACTCTGTCCTGTGTAATAATTAATACAGACCTTCCCTCAAATTAGCCGACCGGAAGCGAAGAGCTAAGGAATCTTATTTTAGCCGGGGCACCCAAAGTCTCAGACTGGCAGAGCGCCTGAAGCAACTGCAAACCCCGGGGAAACCACGTTTGCAATTCAAATGTGTGGTCCGGGAGGGCAGGGGCCTCACCTGGGAGCCTTTTAGAAGCGCTGAGCCACAGACCTGCTGAATCAGAACCCACACTTTAACAGGCCCCCAAGGAATCTGTGGCCAGGTCAAGTCTGAGAAACTGCTGGTTGCTGTCTGCACCAGTGGGTCCAGACGAAAAGCTGGTTAGTGACAATAAGAGCAATGACAGTGAGAGTGATCAGCTAGCACTTATTTATTTTTAGTGTGTTGTTGTCTTTTTAAAATATATTTTTATTGATTTCAGAGAGGAAGGGAGAGGGAGAGAGAGATAGAAACATCAATGATGAGAATCTTCAACCGGCTGCCTCCTGCACGACCCCTACTGGGAATCAAACCCGCAACCTGAGCATGTGCCCTTGACCGGAATCAAATCTGGGACCTTTCAGTCCGCAGGCTGATGCTCTATCCGCTGAGCCAAACCGGCTAGGGCTCAACTAGCATTTATAACGTGCTTAAATGCCAGGCACCTGACAACACATTATATCAAATAAAATTCCACAACCTTCCCATCATTAGATAATTTAGGTAAATCTAAGACTTCATATCTGCTGTCCCAACCTCCAAAAATCTCTAAAAACCATCCTTTTCCCTCAGCCTTCAAGAATCACTCGAGGACAGACCCGGCCTGCAATGCCCATCCTTATGTATCCCTCTCGGTGTCAACAGCCACAGACCCGTCAGCAGCAGAAATCCTCTCTGCTGCAGAAATCTTAGTATATTTGGCCGGGGAGCTTGCAAGGCATTCCCCACCATCATGTGCTGAAATATTCTGAATTTTGAAACACGATCCCGGTTAGTGCCATACATGCAGCACTTCTGTTAACACGCGATGTCACCTAGCTGACCTGCAAGAGGAAGGGATCAGGCCCCTCTCACTGATGGGGAAACTGAGGCTGAGAGAGGTGGGGGCCCTTGCTCCAAGTCCCTCAGCCGGCTGCAAGCCAGATGTGCCTTGGAGTCCTGACCCCTCCACCCCATCCCTTAGGTCAGCGGTTCTCAAACTGTGGGTCGAACGACCCTTTCACAGGGGTCGCCTAATACCATCGGAAAACACATATATAATTACATATTGTTTTTGTGATTAATCACTATGCTTTCATGATGTTCAATTTGTAACAATGAAATTGGGGGTCACCACAACATGAGGAACTGTATTAAAGGGTCGCGGCATTAGGAAGGTTGAGAACCACTGCCTTAGGTCTTGCTGACTCATACCAGCTTGTCACCCACCCAGGCTCGCTCACAAGCTCACAAACTCACACACATCCTCGGTCTGGGGGAAGCTGGGCGGCCGTGGTTATGTTAATGAAGACACAAAGGAGGGCAAGAGAGAAAGGAAGGAGGGACCGCACCCTGCTGAGCCGGGCCTTCCAAAGGCTCAGTTGAGACCCCAGCTGGATCCCAACCCAAAGTGGGGGCAGAAGGGTGAGGGCAGCTTCCAGACTGTGGGCTTTCTCATGTTGGCTCCAGGAACAAGGAAGTATCGAGGTTGTATAGGTTCTGCGGCCTGACCACCATTTAGCAGCTGTGCGATTCTGGGCAAGTCACTGAACAGCTCTGCGCCTCAGTTTGTTCATCTGTAAAATGGGGATGCTCACTGCGCCTAACCTCCTAGGGTCCTTCTGTGAGTGAGTGAGTCAGTGCTTAGGAAGGGCTTAGACCAGTGTCGGGGCAGTGCTAGCTGTTATTATTATTATTATCATCGTCGCTATGGTCACAATCTATGTGAAGCTCTTAACCGGATCCACAAGCGCCCCGAGATCCTTTGCCAGATTTGGGGAGAGCCAAGTGTGTATTTCTCCGGGGAGAAGGTCTGTAGTCTCTGATCAGATTCCCCAAAGGACCTGACACCTCTTTTTCCTCAAACTGCGAACCCCAGCATGCTCTTAAGCTCAGGCCGAAAGAGGGTGGGCCAGTAGACGGGACTGCAAGCTCCCCCGCCCCCACCGCCGGGCCCCCCTCAATCCCCTCTCCTCCTGTCTCCAAGCAGGTCCACGCTGGCTCCTGAACTCCCTCCCAACCGCACAAGCATCTTTCCTCTACCTTCATACCTCTCTCCCCTCACCTCCTCACCTCCTCACACTCCTGGGGCCAACTACTGCCTCTTCCAGAACTTTCCTTCACTCCTTTCCTTCTCTCTCCTGAGCCTGTGAGCCTGCTCAGGTCCTGAAAACCCAATCTCATGTGCTCCTCTCCTCCCAGCCTGGGCAAAGGCCGCCTGGCCCCTCGTTTATGCACTAAATGCCGATTATGAGCGTATTCCAAGTCAGGTCCTGGGGATGAATTCTGTCCCGGGAATAAACTAAGTGACGCGAAGGAAGCTGGACAGGGCCAACGAGGGAGCCTCCCCTCGCAGAGGCCTGTGAGACAGGAAGGAGTTGGGGGAGATCTCTGCAGGCAGAGGGCACAGCAAGGGAGGGAGGACCAAGCTTCATGCGTGAAGGCAAGGTCAAAGGTGAGAGATGAGGTCAAGGAGATAAGCCAGGCCAGACGGGAGGGGTGCTGTCTGGAAGGTGAGAATCAGATGTTTACTTGAGAGCATAAAGGAGCTATAGCAGCGGTTCTCAACCTGTGGGTCGCGACCCCTTTGAGGGTCGAACGACCCTTTCACAGGGGTTGTCTAAGACCATCGGAAAACACATAGATAATTACATATTGTTTTTGTGATTAATCACTATGCTTTAATGATGTTCAATCTGTAACAATGAAAAGACATCCTGCATATCAGGTATTTACATTACGATTCATAACAGTAGCAACATTACAGTTATGAAGTAGCAACGGAAATAATTTTATGGTTGGGGGTCACCACCACATGAGGAACTGTATCAAAGGGTCTCGGCATCAGGAAGGTTGAGAATCTCTGCTCTAGAGGATAGCAAGTATCGCCCACCCTGCCTCCCTTCCTTGGGGCCATCCGTCCCCTTCTCATGGCTCTTCATTATGTCCCAGTCTGGCTCCTGCCCCCACCACCCATCAAACCCAGGGCGTCTTTGCTTCCAGAACAGCTGCTTCCAACCCAGGAAGCCCGACCTCAAGTCCATTTAAGCTGAAACCTTTCTAGAAACTCCCCTACGCTGTTCCTGAGACGCTGACCGTGCCTGGTCCTGATCCTCCTCCCTCTCTTTCTGTTCTGCTCTACACATGGGCGGCCACCTAGGTGGATCCTCAACCCTCTCCTGTCCTCTCCTGGGGACTCATCCCCATCCCCGGGGCCCAGTTTTCACTCAGTGTCACTGCCTCTCACTTGAGACCCCTACAGGTCACTCATTCAGTCTCCGACTCTCTCCTCTCTGCATTCCTCCAAGAGCCAAGAAAGAGGGTGTTAGGTTTTGCTCTCTGGGGGTTGAGTTCCCCAAACTACCAGCGCTCTATCATGTCCCAAGACAGGGCAGCTGCATCCACCCAGTTGTTCAGGCCAATGACCTCGGGTCACCCTAGACTCCTTTTCTCGTTCCTCCCATCACCAGAACCACGGCACCCCAGGTGCCAGCCTCCATGTCGCAGGCCCTCCTTCCCCACGAAGCTTCAACTGGCCTTGTGCAGAGCACCCCACGCTTCTCTGCTGGGAATGGCCTGGAATCTAAAGCCTGCCCCCAGAAGCTCCCTCCTCCAGGAAGCCTGCCCTGATGCCCCCACATACCCCAGAAGTCATGTCTCCTCCCAGCCTCCACCAGCCCAGCTGACCAAGATACTGATCTCACACGGCAGGGAGGATGGGCGTGTACTCAGCTTCCCTCCTGCCCTGTCCCCGAGGGCAGAGCTCTAAGGCCAGGCACACAGAAGGCCAGCAGTGTGGGTCTGAATTAACGAGTAGAATCCACCTGGATTCAAGTCCTTGCTCTACCGGCAGCTAGCTGGGTGACCTTGGGCAGGTCACGTCACCTCTCTGGGACAGGGGGATGCCGGCCACCTGGGAGTCCGGCCCTGGTTTGTAAGCAAACTATGATGACTCTACCCCACATGGCACCATAGCTGCTGGGCCAAGCAACAGGTGACACAGACAAGTGGCAACAGGAGGTCCTAAAACAGGAGTGGGCAAACTTTTTGACTCGAGGGCCACAATGGGTTCTTAAACTGGACCGGAGGGCCGGAACAAAAGCATGGATGGAGTGTTTGTGTGAACTAATATAAATTCAAAGTAAACATCATTACATAAAAGGGTACTGTCTTTTTTTTTTTTTTTAGTTTTATTCATTTCAAATGGGTTGCAGGCCGTAGTTTGCCCAAGGCTGTCCTAAAAGCAAGGAGCCGAATGGGAAAGACCCAGAAGGAGAAATAAAGCAGGATCCTCTCTACAAAGCAAAAACCCATCACACAAAGCCAGCGACTGCCAGGGCACAGGAGAACAAAAAGCGACACTTACATCCGCAGGCAGGTTGCCGGGGGAGGCAAGGGAAGCGAACGGGAACACGGAATTTCACATGCTTACATATAAGCGCATAGATACAAGTATCCAGGTGACTATTCTAGATCGGGACGGGGGTGGGTCACAGAGGCGGCCACGTCTGTCGAGACCCATGCAGATGCAGGCATAGACTCCGTGCGTTTTACTGCATGGGAACTACACTTCCAGGAGAGAGCTGTGGGGGAGCACACACGTCCGAAACTCTGTGAAAGGGGGAGCGTGTGCACAAAAGCGGGGTCACAGGCACATTCTGGGGACAGAAGTAAGGACCGTGTGGCAAGAGGTTGCTAAGCCGAGGGGAGTCTGGCCTGGAGGTTAAGAGCCAAGAGCTCTTCCAGAGGGTCCCCCTCACGGAGCCTGGGGGTCCCCACCCAAGGATGGGGGAGGTGCCGTGAAGAACAGGGAGGAAGTTATAGTCGCAACCACCCTGTGAGGCAGGAGCTCTGGTGTCGCCTGCCCAGCACTTCCCGGGGGACACCAAGCAGCACACCCTCTGGTAAAGGGCTCGGGGAGCTTCCACCTGCGCAGGGGTCCTGGGGGGAGGGCCCCCCTTAGCCTCCAGGGCCCAGGGGTCATTCACAGGGTCCTGCAGCCACAGACATCCCCCTCAGTCTGCTCCAAGGCTGCCAGGGGGCACTGCAGACTGGGATGGGGGGGAGGGGGTCACCTAAAGTCAACGAAGTGCCAAACACCAGAGGTACTTTGAAGGGGAACTACTGAGGGATGGAGGGAGCAAGAGGAGCCTGGCTGGGCCCTGGCCGGCTAGCTCAGTTGGTTAGAGCATCGTCCAATGTTGCAGGTTTGACCCCTGGTCAGGGCGCATACAAGAATCAACCAATGAATGTATAATTAAGTGGAAAAACAAAATGATCTCTAGCTAAAAAAATCAGTAAATTTTTTTGCCCTAGCCAGTTTGGCTCAGTGAATAGAGTGTCGGCCTGCGGACTGAAGGGTCCCGGGTTCGATTCCGGTCAAGGGCATGTACCTTGATTGTGGGCACATCCCCAGTAGCGGGTGTGCAGGAGGCAGCTGATCGATGTTTCTCTCTCATCCATGTTTCTAACTCTCTATCCCTCTCCCTTCCTCTCTGCAAAAAATCAATAAAATATATATTTTAAAAAATAAAATAAATAAAAAATAAAAAAAATCAGTAAATTTTTAAAAAGTTATCTTTAAAAATAGAAAGCATCCCGCATCTTGACTCACTTAAATCTCCTAACCACCCCGGGAGGGGAGTTCTGTTACAGATGAGGAAACCGAGACCCAAAGGGTATTTGATTGCCTGGGACCTCGCCTCCATTTAAAATGCCAACACTGAGCCCTTGCTGGGTAGCTCAGTTGGTTAGAGCATCGTCCGGATGCATCAAAGTTGTGGGCTTGATCCCAGCCAGGGCACATACAAGAATCAACCAACGCCCTAGCTGGTTTGGCTCGGTGGATAGAGCGTCGGCCTGCGGACTGAGGGGTTCCGGGTTCGAATCCGGTCAAGGGCATGTGCCTTGGTTGCGGGCACATCCTCAGTGGGGGGTGTGCAGGAGGCAGCTGATCGATGTTTCTCTCTCATTGATGTTTCTGGCTCTCTATCCCTCTCCCTTCCTCTCTGTAAAAAATCAATAAAATATATTAAAAAAAAAAAAAGAATCAACCAACAAATGCATAAATTAGTGGAACAACAAATCAATGTTTCTCTCTCTCTCTCTCTCAAAATCAATAAAAATAAATAAATAAAACGCCAACATTGATTGCCTCGGTTTAGGGGGGAAGGCAATAAAAACGTGGGTCTGACCTCACGGGAGACTTTGCTACTTCTCTTAATAATAACAATAACAATAATAATCCCACTAACAGTTTTTGAGCCCTTGCCAGGCATTGCACACGCGTGAGCACGCCTGAGGTGGGTCCCCTGTTATTCCCATGTTTTCCAGATGAGGAAACGGAGGCACAGAGCAGGGAAGCCCCATCTGTTTCCAGAGTCACGCCGCCGTGCCTGATGCCAGAGCGGCCTGCTCTGTGTCGTCCAGTTCAGAATGCCAACATTGTTCCCATGTGCCTTTGGGGAGGACAATGGGGACCTTTCAGAGAGGAGAAGTCAGCCTGGGTCCCATGGGAGGACAGTAATCATAGCGAAAATAGCAGCGACCTCCGTTGCACGCCCGGCCTGGGAGAGCTCAGCCTCCTGAGGCCCTCCCAGCAGACCCTACAAGGGAGCCGGCCTGAGCCCATTCTACAGACAAGCAAACTGAGACCCAGGAAAGGCATCACTTGCCCAGAGTCATGCTGTGATTAAGTGGAAGAGCCAGCATTCCCTCCCGTGCCTGCCCATTTAGGGGGTTCATGCTTCCGCTGAGTTGAAAAGGCCCCAGGAGAAAGAACTGACAAAGAATGACAGACACCACCACCCCTGGCTGTACGGCTACCTATGGACTTTTAAAATATATATATTTTTATTGATTTCAGAGAGGAAGGGAGAGGGAGAGATAGAAACATCAATGATGAGAGAGAATCATTGATCACCTGCCTCCTGCACGCCCCCCACTGGGGTCGAGCCTGCAACCCGGATGTATGCCCTGACCGGGAATCGAACCGTGACCTTCTGGTTCATAGGTTGATGATCAACCACTGAGCCACGCCGGCCAGGCTACCTGTGAACCTTTTATGGATTTTCGTTAACCCTCACAACAACCTTCCAAAAGTAGGTACTGAGATGAACCCATTTAATAGAGGGGAAAACCGAGGCCTAGGGTCAGCAAGCCTCTTGGCTGCAACCATTCATCCAGGAAGTGGCAGAGCCAAGGTTCGAACCAACAGACAGTTGGCTTCCCACGCCCACGCTCTTGACCTCCACACCACCTGGCAAGCGTGTGAAGCAGGCCACAGGCAGGAGGAACAGGCAAGGAGGTCACAAGACGCAAAGACCCCAGGGATGGACAGGGGGGATGAACTGAGCAGGAAGGGGAACTCCAGGCGAAAGGTGTTGTTTACGAGGTGGATTAGCTGTGTGGGATTTGACGAATTCTGTCGGGTAGTCTGTGCGTCCCCAAGGAGGAAGCAACTACTTTCTCTCCCAGTCTCTCTTTTTCTAAGCGATATAGGCACGTGGGACAGGGGACCTCCTCAGAGTGACCGAATGACACGTTACAGGTTCAGAACCCAGCAACCCCGCTTCCGGGAGTTTATCCCACAGGCACGTCCATTTCCCAACAAGACACGCGGAAGCACGCCTTCCCTCTCTGCGCGCAGAAACTTTGGGAAACATCTCCATGCCAAGCCGAGGAGGATTCACCCACTCCACGGAATACCACGCGGCCAAGAAAAAGACGCGGAAACCCTCCGTGTGCAGCGCCGTAGTGTCTCCCAGGGAGCTGAAGTGAAAAAAGCCACCTGCAGGATGATGGGAAGAGCGCGCTACCGTCTGTGCACAATAAACATTTGTAAAGACAGACACACAGATGTGAATGTGTGTGTCAGAATTGAGGAGTTGCGTCTGGGGAGGCAAGCCGGGGCCCCAGGGACGCCAGGGGAAATGGAGGAGACTTATTACTTTGAATGTGTCCCACGTGCCTGTATCGCTTAGAAAAAGAGAGACAGGGGGAGAAAGTAGTTGCTTCCTCCTTGGGGAGGCACAGACTACCCTACAGAACTCGTCAAATCCCACACAGCTAATCCAGCCTCGAAAACAACACTTACCTTTCGCCTCCCCCCTGGATTAGGTCCCAAAACCTAACTGAGCCTCAGGGCCTGACACACAGTAGGCCCTCCCCCTGAACTAGGTCCCAAAACCTAACTGAGCCCCAGGGCCTGACACACAGTAGGCCCTCCCCCTGGACTAGGTCCCAAAACCTAACTGAGCCCCAGGGCCTGACACACAGTAGGCCCTCCCCCTGGACTAGGTCCCAAAACCTAACTGAGCCTCAGGGCCTGACACACAGTAGGCCCTCCCCCTGGACCAGGTCCCAAAACCTAACTGAGCCCCAGGGCCTGACACACAGTAGGCCCTCAGGAAGTTTCACTGGGAACAATTCAAAAAACAAAGGCAGTTTCCCCAGCTGCTCCTGCCAACAGATCCCCTTCTCCCCCCCCCCCCCCCACCATGAATACACAAACTACACAAAACTAATTGTCAGCAAAACTAGAAATGTCTTAGCAAACATTCTCTCCCCATTGGGGAAACTTACATGGCCCCGAGACACAAAGGCTTCAGTCAATGGGGACAACACTCTAATGGTGGGACTCCAGGCAGGGGAGAAGTCTAGAGAAGGAATGAGGAGGGGCGCCTTGGGGACAATTCAAGTAAACATTTCCCATGTGTCTCTCGTGTGACGAATCCTATGCTGGGGAGCCAGCTCTCAGGCAGGCCCTCCGCCCTCCAATAGAGGGGACAGACCAGCGATGGACAGTGCATAAGTGGGGGGGGCGGGGGGGCACTCTTTCGGATGGAGGGGGAACACTCCGCACCTTGGATGTGTAGTTCAGGAACTTCCTATTTCTACTAAGACTGAGAGTGTCTGGTGGGGGGAAGGCCCCAAGGGGGCCAGGGGGAGACGACCATGCCCCCCAGCCCTCTCCCCTGCAGGGCAGGAGAGGGAGCAAGGCAGCCCCCCAGTTGCTCTCCAAGCCCAGGCCGGCTGGAAAGGAATGCCATGCTTCCCTGTTTCCAATTAACTTCCCCACCAGCAGCCCTCTGCATTCTTGAGACCAGGAGTCAAGGCAGCTACAGGGAGAGCTGGGAAGGCTGGCGGGAACTCTGCTGGTGGCTGGACCTGGAGAACCCTCCCCACCCCCGGGGGACACCCTCCCTCCCCCACCCTCCCCCACCCCCGCCCCAGGGCTTGGCACAGACCTCTTGGCTCCTCCCAGACTCACTGGAGCTGAGAAGGGGAAGAAGACCCCACATCCCCAGGGAATGCCCCAGAGGCCTCTGGGAAGGAAGTCACCTGGGAGGGGGGGGGGGGGGGCAGGGCATAGGCCTGTCCCTCGGGGGCCTTACTCCTGCTTCCCCCTCAAAGTCAATCTATTCCTACTTTCAGGAAACATCTCTGTATGCCTGTCATCTCCGGGAGAAAGACATTGGCGCATCAAGAAGACAGCAGTTGGGGGGCAGGGGCTCCCTCAAAATGTGGTCTTCCCAGCTCTGCTGACAAGCATGGAGCCCGCCTGCCACAACCCCAAGCCATGGCCCCGGCTTCCCGGGAACTCAGTGTCTTCATCTAGTGAGGGAGGTGACACAGGACCCCCAAAGGTGGATTCAGCACCAGTGAATGCTGAAGGGGGAGGGCCCCAGGTCAGACAGGTGGAGGGATATGTCACCGAAGCAGAATTATCTAGAAGCGGAATTATCTAGAAACCGAATTATCTACAGGTGGGCCTCACCGGCCACAGGAACATCCTCAGGGGTGAATACCTGGTGTGATCTCCATAAAACCCCCAGCCCCAGGCAATCCTCCCCACCCTACAGGCAGGCATGCCACATCCCACCGGCTGAATGAGAAATAAAAAAACGTTTGGAGACACTTTCACCCCCTCAAGGTCAGCTAAGGGAACTGTAATTATCCCCACGTACAGAGGCGGAAACTGAGGACGAGGGAGGGCAATGACCTCCCTAAGATAACAGACTGGGAGCAGGCGTGTGACACCAGGCCAGGCGGAGAATGGGCAGGAGAACTCTCTGCCCGCTGCATCAGGGTGCCACGGAGGGCCACAGGGCAGAGGGACAACCAGGTCCCCAACAGCTCAGCTTCCCTCCCTGCAGGCTTGAGAAGCAGCAAGCCAGGGCAAGTCCCGGCTCAGGGGGAGAAGAGGATGACAGTGGGGCTGGCTGCTGGGTGACCTCAGTCAGGCCTGGGACATCCCCTTGCCCTGACTCACACACCTCCAACTCTCAGCTGGGCCACAGGTGAGATGACCCTGCCCTCAGCCCAGTGGCCAGGTTCACTCTGACAGCTCTGTCCAGGGATTAACTACATTGGGGACCATGATCAACTGAAATCAAAGGGACCAAGTGCCCAAGAGGGCACAGGGGAACCTAACAGTTTTGAACGGAGTTGGAGAAACCTGAGAGGGTTACAAATGGGGGCTGTGTGACCCTGGGCAAGCCACTGAACCTCTCTGAGCCTCCATTAGCCTGCCTGCAGAATGGGCTGATAGCAGCCCCTACTTCCTCCTCCCATTGTGGCCACTTTGCAGCAGCCCTAATGCTCCCTGGGTAGAGAGACGGAGCTGATTTCCAACTCTTAGGAGTCGGGGAGCTCTGGGGAAGGGCGGGGCGGTCAATGGACCCCTGAAGTCCCCCCTGACACCAGCTCCTGAGCTGTCACCTCCCCCGGTTCTCCCATCATCCCTGAGGTTAACTCGGCCTCACCCCTACCCCCGCCCCAGGTGAGGGTTTGAAAAGCGCTCAGAACTTACAAATCTCAGTCCTTTGGTGTCTCGGTGTTTCTACAAACTGTTTCCCAGACAAGCGCCCTCGGAAAGATGTGAGGGAAGTGCAGGCGCTCAGTACCAACCCAGATCCTCGTCCTACCATTGGAGTGCTGTGACAAAAGGGGCTGCCGGTCCGGGCGGACGGAAGGCTGGGCACCGACTGCAGCCCCGGGGTCCGGGAGCCCCGGAGGGCCGGAGGGCCGGGACCTGTCACCCCCGCCTCCCTCCCCCAGGAGCTGACACGGCGGCCTCTGACCCCACCTCCCGGGAAGCTCAGCTGCTCAGAACCACAAAGCAAAACAAAGGGGCGCGGAGAGGAAGGAGCCACCGTGCCTCCCAATCACCGCGGGCGCCCGCGCCCCAACCCGCACCCTCCCGCGGCTCCTCGCCCGCTTCCCCGCTGGCCGCGGACCAAGGCCTGGGCAGCCCGGGTCCCTTGTCTCCCCGCGGCCGCCCGTGACAGCAGCCGGAGAAGCAGCCCAGGGGCAGCCAGGGATGGGAAAACCAGATGGCTCCGTCCCCCCTCCCTCCTCCATCCCTCCCTCCCGGTGCCCGCGGGCAGGCGGCCCTCCGCAGGGGCCCGGCTCGCCCGGGCTCACCCCAGGGAAAGGGCTGCCTTTGTCTAAAGGTCACCACCCGAGCGCGGTGCCCGGGCTGGGCCCGGTGCCTCCCCTGCCCGGGCCGAGGGGGTGGAGGTGGGGGGCCGCCCCAAATCCCGGGCGGTGACAGGGGGTCAGGCTCCCCTCCCTCCTCCCTCCCCCTCCACGGCCCCCCTCCGGGACCAGCCAGCCCGCTGGGGAGGGGGTCGGCTCCTTTCCCCGCTGGGGGTGCGGGACCAAGTCAACTCCTTTCATTGTTTAGGGGCGATGGGGAGGGGGGGACCCGGTGGCCTCCCTCCACATCCATCCCTCCGCAGCTGGCCGGGGGCCCCGTTTCTCCCCGGCAGCCCCGGGAGACATTTGGGGAGGGGGCGCAGGGGCCGGGCGAGAAGGGGAGATGAGGTCTCGCCGCCTCCAGCCGGGAAAGCACCGTCCGCTGCCCCGCTGCCCTCCTCTTCCCCGCAAGGCCGGGGAGGGCGCGGGGAGGACGCCCGCGGGCCGGGGAGGGGGTCTCCCGCCCCTCCCCCCGTGGAACGTTAGGTCTCGCCTCCCCGCCGCTCCATTGTATCCCCGGCAGCCGGCGGGAGGGCCGGGAGGCACCGGGCGCCGGGTCTGGGCAGGGAAGCCGGGTGGGGGGGTCCCCGCAGGCTCGGGGCGGCGGTGCTGGTAGGAGAGACGCGGGGGGTGGGGGCTGCCGGGGGCGGTGGGCGCCGAGCAGAAAAGGAGGCAGCGGACGCTGCGCCCCGGTTGGGGGGCTGAGTGTGTGAGTGTCGGGGGGGTGGGTTCGGCCCCGGCTCCGGCTCCCCCCACACACACCCTCGCCTCCAACCCCCACTCCCCCCTCGCTTTTGCGCCCTGTCACAGCCCCGACTCGCAGGTAGAGAGAGTTAAGAGATTTAAAGAGAAATTGCTACATTGTGAGAAACTCACCCTGATGTTTGAGCAGCCGTCGGCGCGGGGTCTCCGAGACGGCCCCGCACGGGCTGCACAGGGAGGACCCAGAAGGGGCCGACCGGCCGGGCCGGTCAGCGCACTGCCTGATCGCATGGCGGCCGCCCGGCAGCCTCCGCCGGGTCCCCGCCGCCGCCCCGCGCCGCGGCCCGGGCGCCCCGGCCCCGCGCCCGCTCCGGGGAGGACCCCTCGGGTTTGCAAAAAAAAAAAAAAATTATTTTTAATTAAATGCAAAAGAAAAAAAACCTTTACAGGTTTTGTGTTCCGCCCCCCCTTCCTCGTCCTCCTCCTCCTCCTCCCTCCGCCCTCACTGGGGGCGGGGCCTGGGGAAGCCCCGCCCCGCTCCCGGCGAACCGGCCCCGGCTCCCGGCGCCGAGCGGCGGGCCCGCCAGCGAATGAGAGGCTGCGGCCTCGCAGGGAGGGGGCCCTTCGCTCCAGCACCGCCCCCTCCTCAGCCCCAGTCCCGGGGGTTTGGGGGCGCGCCTTCTCAGACTCCAGTGGAGTCCGGCGATGGCCTCTCACGGCGCTTGGCGTTGCGGGAGAGCTAAAGGGATGCGCGCCCAGATCCGGGGCGCCCAGCCCGGCTGGGAAGGGGTCGCCGTGCGCCCTGGGCGCGCCCCCGGATTCGGGCGAGGGTCGCCGGGCGGGAAGACGCGGTGGTTTGAAAAGGTAGCGGGAGTCGCGTATGGAGCAGGAGGGAAGGTCTCGCCTGTGAATCCGCGGAGCCGGGAGTCCTAGCCATAAGGTGGAAGGTGGCGGGGGCTTTGGGGCGACTGGCCGGGACCCCGGGCTGGCTGATCGCTCCTCCCCGTCGGTCTTGGCCGAGCCGCGACGGCCTCGCGGAGGGCGCCGGGGACACGGGTCGGTCCTGCTGCAGAGCCGGGCTGGTGGGATTCCCAGGGTCCCACGTCGCCGCGATAGTGCTGGGTCCGTTTCCTCCCCACCTGGCCGTGGAAGCTTCGCGGGCGGGACACAGATCCACAAGTTCATCCGGGGAATGCACGGTGAGCGCCTACTGTGTGCCCTGTGCCGGGCCGAGGCCTGCCCTCCTGGGGCGCACAGGGGCACTTAGGGTCCCTTAGTACCTTCTGTCTCCCCAGTGCCTTGCACACAGAAGCTGCTCAATAAATGTGTTGAATAAACCAGTGACTGAAACATACTAGTATCTCTATTTTTTAAGCTTTAGCATTTACCTGGTGTTTCTGTGATACTGTTCGTATTATTTAAACATTTTTTTTCCGTTAAAAAAATTTTAAGAGACCACAGTGGCCCGGCTGGTGTGACTCAGTGGTTGAGCGTCAATCTGTGAACCAGGAGGTCAGGGTTCGATTCCGGTGGGGGGCGTGCAGGAGCCAGGCGATGTGTGGTTCTCTCTCAACACTGATGTTTCTATATGTCTCTCCTTTCCTCTCTGAAATCAACAAAAAGTATATTTTTAAACATGTAGATCTTCCCCTTGAAAAAAAGCAAGGTTTTGGAAAAAAAAAAAAGAGAGAGAGAGAGAGACCACAGTGGTTAAGGGCCCTGACCCAAGTCAGTAAGCCCCAGTTCACATCCTGCCTCTGCCACTTCCTTGCTGTGTGACCTTGAGCAAATTCACTTTTGTGTGACCTTGAGCAGATTCACTGCCTTCATTTTCTCATCTTTAAATAATAGGCCTCACTTCATAGGGTCATTGGGAGGAAATGAGCTATGGAGAGAGCTGCACCTCGCAGGAAGTGCCAGATAAAGTGTTGGCTGTTATTATTATGTAAAAAGCAAACTTACCAATTTCAAAAGTGAACACATGGGTTGCCCCCAAACAAGAGAGTGGTCCACCGCTGTTGTAAGTGGCCATGCACTGCACGGAGGAAGAGCAATAGATACACTGACACTTTATTTTTGTGTAGTTTGCCCTTCCATTGGCTATGATTGAACTACACCTTGGGTATTCATTAGCTAGTGCCAAGTACAATGTTTCCAATCCTCAGTGCTGCCTCCTGGGCAAAGACCTCTCATAACCCCTCATCTGGAGGCTTTTAGCTACTCCCATCTGATAGCGCACAAAACTACATTGGCTCTGAGAGGAGAAGGGTTTTGCCCAAGGTCTGTGACCAGGAAGAGAGACCTGAAATCAGCTGGGTGGCACCTTTGTCTCTCATAGCTGCCAGCCCCTGGGTATATGGAACTTGGGGAATGGCTCTCTCAAAATTGACAGACTTGAGGCATTGCAGGGGGCCGGGGGGGGGGGGGTGACCAGGTTTATTCATTCATAAAGGAAATATAGTTTAAGTGTGTAGTGTATGCCAGCAATATAGTAGTGACCAAGAGCACCCTGGTGTCCCCCCGCCCCTTCCCCAACACACACTATATATTAGGGAACAGAGATAATGACCAAGGAAGTAAATAGGTCTCTTAGCCTTGGTTTCTCCATGGCAGGTCCCAGGTTTCCTGGTGCATTATGGCATCCCTCACCCCTAGAACGGTGCCTGGCATTCTATTCTGCTCAAGAAAAGTCTAGGTCCATTGAATAAAGAGAGAAACCACACCCACTCTCCCACAGGCACACCTGGTCTCTTGGGGAGATGGTATTGAGGCCAACCAATTGGAAGGGGCCTGGCTGGGTATGAAGGAAGCCAACAGATAGCCAGCCCCAATCGAACCGGAATCAGGGTTCGGTTCCGGTGGGGGCTTGCGGGAGGTGGGCGATGTGTAGTTCTCTCATCAAAAGTCCAAGGCCAGTGTCGGATCAAGTAGGGGCTCAAATAGAAGAACGGCTGTCCTTTGGGGGTGACACCCCCCTTCCCTTTGAGAAGCAGATGCAAGTTGCGAGTTTCAGGTTAACTGAGTTGGCAGTTGACTCAGATAGGTTAATCGACTGGCCCCAGGACGGCCCCACCAGGGTAGGAACTAAACCAGTATGCCTAGGTGTCACCAACTTTGTCTCCGAGTCACCAAATGAATTGTGGGCGGATCACTTCTTCAGCTCCTCCAATTTCTCATCGAGCCAATGGGAATGTATAGTCAGACACCAAAATCTGCTCCCAACCATTTTATTAGGAAATTTTAAAAGTAAGTTTATTGGGGTGACATTGGTTACTAGGGTCATTTAGGTTTCCGGTGTACATTTCTGTGATACCTGATCTGTGTATTACATTGTGTGCCCTCCACCCAAAGTCAAATCATCTTCCATCACCATACACTCGGCCCCTCTGCCCTTTACCACCCCACCCCATACCCTTCCCTCTGGTAACCACCACGCTGTTGTCTGTGTCTGTATGTTTCAGTTTTATACCCCATATTATGACATTTTTTAAACATGGAAAAGTTAAATATAATGAAACCTAAATACCCACCATCCAGATGTGCCTGTTACAGCTATTTGCTTCCTCACATCTGTGCATCTATCCATCAAACCCATTTTATTTTTAGATGCCTTTAAAACCAAGGTTCTCAACCTGTGGGTTGCGACCTTTTTGGGGGTCGAACGACCCTTTCACAGGGGTTGCCTAAGACCATCGGAAAACACATATATAATTACATATTCTTTTTGTGATTAATCACTATGCTTTAATTATGTTCACTTTGTAACAATGAAAATATATCCTGCATATCAGATATTTACATTACAATTCATAACAGTAGCAAAATTACAGTTATGAAGTAGCAACGAAAATAATTTTATGGTTGGGGGTCACCACAACATGAGGAACTGTATTAAAGGGTCGCGGCATCAGGAAGGTTGAGAACCGCTGCTTTAAAAGTAAGTGGCACCGCCGGTGTGGTTCAGTGGTTGAGCGTAGGCCCGTGAACCAAGAGGTCGGCAGGTGGATTCCCAGTCAGAGCACATGCTGGGGTTGATCCCCAGTAGGGGGCATGCAGGAGGCAGACGATAGAGCAGATCGATGTTTCTCTGTCATTGATGTTTCTGTCTCTCGCTCTCCCTCTCTCTCTAAAATCAATAATTTTTTTTAAAGGAAGTGGCCGACTTCTGTTTACCTCCTCCTGAATAAATACATCACTAAGCAGGTAACCCTAACTCCCTGTTCTGAAAAATTCTGAGGACTTTTAAGAACCCCCTGCGCTAGGTGCTGGCTTCTATTTAAACTTCAATTCTCTCCTTTCTGTGAAAGAGAAAAAGGTTCAGAGAGGCAATAATTAGGATGGAAGAAGATGCCTCCACCCTTCCTAGACCAGCAGTTAAGCTGCTGCCCTGGGCTCTGGGCACAGGATCCCTGCCTGTCAGTTTGGGACTTAACCCAACAGGAATCACAGGGAATAGACACCTCAGGAATGTTTGCTGATGGAATCAAGGGCTCCAAAAAAGCTTGCTGTGAGGCAAATGGCTTCTCCTCTAGGCCCTTGCAGCCAGTCAACAAGCATAGCCCTATCAGTGGTTCTCAACCTTCCTAATGCCGCGACCCTTCAATACAGTTCCTCATGTGGTGACCCCCAACCATAAAATTATTTTCGTTGCTACTTCATAACTGTAATGTTGCTACTGTTATGAATCATAATGTCAATATCTGATATGCAGGATGTATTTTCATTGTTTGCGACCCACAGGTTGAGAACCGCTGCTAGATATTGCACCGAGGATCATGAAAACCCCCTGCTCTCAACATGACCTTGGGTTTCTGGGTCTCTCACCTCAACCTTTAATAGACTGTTTTAACTGTAACTGTGCAGCTAAACAGGAGTGTCAGGAACACCCCATTTGCTGTGGAAGGGTGCCCAGTACATGGCAGAACTAGCCTGCCTTTTTCCATATCCAGCGCACTGGCTCCGAGTCCCTCTTCCGATGTTAACGCTGCAGCCAAGAGCGCTCCCCTCCCCGCAAGTGCCACAGCATTTCCGGTCCAATCCACTCGCACTTGGGGTTCTCCGCACCCCACCAGCTACCCAACAAGATCCCTTTACTTTTAACGGCGCCTTGCACCTCCTACCCGCCCAGCAGCCCAGCTCCTACCCTGCAGGACCCCGATTAATGTCTAGCTTGATCGCCCTCGCTTTACTGAGGTTTTTGTTTTTTTGTGTGTGTTTTTTTAATACATGGGTTGTGCCTCTGAAAGTCTTAATGCCCACCGCGGTCCTCCCTCGCACCGGCAGCTGCAAAGTTGAAAACTCTGCAACCCAAGTTCTGTTTCTTGGTCCGGGAAGGGTGCAGTTTTCAGTCGAGCAGCACACTTAAGATCCGTGTGTTTTTCTGTAATGCATATAAAATATTTCAATGACACGGGCGAACAAAACAAGAAAAAGCCTTGCCCAGTCCTAAAATACACCTGGCGCCCTTCCACGCTTCCTTCGATGGGGCCCGAGAGGAGAAAGTTTCCATCACAGCCTTTTCCGCGATCCGAGTTTTAGCGCCGGGCGCGGGAACGAAGGGAGGATCAAAGGGCACAGATTCCGGGGCGACCTGCGCCCTCTGACCGCGCCCTTTAAATATGACGGGTAGAGCCGCAGTGCACACCCCGGCTCCCAGCCCGGCCGCCGCTCGGAGAACCGAGACCTGGCGAGGCGACCAAATCAGGCAGCTGCGAGCCCAGCCCGGCCTCGGGTCCTCAGCGCGGCAAGTGCGGGGGGCGGGGTCTGGCCGCCCATTGGCCCAGGCCTGGGGGTGTGGCCACCGCTCAGACCCGCCCCCGCCCCCGCGGGGTCCTGTGAGCCTCGCGCCGGCCCGAGGTATTATGCATCGGGGGGCGGGGCCCGGGTTTGTTTACACGTCGCCATTGGTTGGATTTGAATCGCCCCGACGGGGGCGGGACTCGGAGGGCCGGGGCCCTGCCTGACAGCTTCGGGGCTGCCAATGCCCGCGCTGCCTGCACCGCCCAAGCCCTGGGACCGCGCAGATCGGGGTGCCCTCGGCCGATGCGAGCAGCGGGGGCCGGCAGGCTGAGGCTTCCGCCCGTTACGTGATAAACACTAACCAAGGGGTGGGGAGCATGGTTTTTGTTTTCATAGAAATGCATTAGGCGAAACAAACTTGCAAACAATCTAGCTGTCCGCGGATGGCGTTCTCAAGTAAGTTGTGGTCCGACCCACAATCGGACGCGAAGTAACCGTAATATGAGGAAGCAACACGTGAACCGACACGAAATGAGCTATGTATCCAGTCGAGGGGGGAAAAGCAGACAAGGGAGCAGAGTATGGATTAATATGAAAGGTGCGGGGTGGGGGGAGGTGTGTTGACAAATACAAGCTTTGCTTATTCAATGCCAAGAATATCTATCTTCCAAAGAAGAAAAAAAAATGGTAACAGCAGTTGTCTGTGGGGAAGGAAATAAGGTAGGTGGAGGGTAGATCTTATTGTACTTTTGTAAGTTTGAACCTTGTATCATCCATTCAAAGAAATACATAACAATGTAAATAAAGCGGATAGAGCATCTGCAGGAGGACTATAGGGTCGTGGGTTCCATTCGGTCAAGGGCAAGTGCCTCCGTAGCAGGCTCAATCCCCTGCCAGCCCCAGTTGGGTGCGTGCGGGAGGCAACCAATAGATGTGCCTCTCTCACATCGAAGTTTCTCTCTCTGTCTCTCCCTCTCCCTTCCACTCTGAAAATCAATGGAAAAATATCCTCGGGTGAGGATTTAAAAAAATAAAAATATGAAGTTATGAGAACTCTCCCTTTGCATCCATACTTTAATCCTAAGAAAACTCAAAACTCTGACTTGGTAATGAAGGTCAGTGGCCTGCGCGCGCCCCACCCCCTCCACTTTGAAACTGAACAACCAGTGGGTCCCGGCTGCCTGTCACTACTTGAGCCAATTCAGCAGAGACAGGGTTGAATCATATATGAGCATTTATTCCAATAATGCTGGCAGCATGGGAGAGCAGCAGGTCGTCCAAGAAAATCTGCTCTCACTCCCCTTCCCATAAACCAGCTGCTTATATTGGTAGGAAAAATATTGCATGGGGAGCCCTGTCCAGTTTGCCTCAGTGGATAGAGCATCCGCCCATGGATTGAAGGGTCCCGGGTTCGATTCCGGTCAAGGGCACGTACCTTGGTTGCAGGTTCCCTGGCCCTGGTTGGGGTGCATGCAAGAGGCAACCAATGGATGTGTCTCTCTCACATTGATGTTTCTCTCTGTCTTTCGCTCTCCCTTCCACTCCCTCTAAAAAATCAATGGAAAAAATATCCTTGAGTGAGGATTAACAACAACAACAATGCTGAAACCGGTTTGGCTCAGTGGATAGAGCGTCGGCCTGCGGACTGAAAGGTCCCAGGTTCGATTCCGGTCAAGGGCATGTACCTGGGTTGTGGGCACATCCCCAGTGGGAGATGTGCAGGAGACAGCTGATCGATGTTTCTCTCCCATCGATGTTTCTAACTATCTATCTCTCTCCCCCTTCCTCTCTGTAAAAAATCAATAAAATATATTAAAAAAAAAAACAACAACAACAACAAAAAGATTACATGGGGAGGTGGGCAAAAGGAATGAGAATGGGTAGAATGGTTACAGGTTACAGCCGATTCGGGCTGGGGGATGGGAGTACAAAGGGTGGGCACCCCCAGGATTGCTCCAGATTGCTTCAGCAACAGGTTGTTCATCTTCCCATGATGCTAGGCAGCAGGAAAGGAGAATGGACTGCATTCGGATGTTTAACTCCCATGTCTCCAGGCATACAACTCTCTCCAGGTTGGAATGTGCTTTCTCAGAATAGAACAATCATGTCAACAGAGCATGATTAGTATTTCTAATAATTATGGCCAGTCCCCACTATTCTATTTCTGCCCCTAACAAGTACAATGGCATGGGGGTGGGGGGAAGGCGTGCTGGGAATGAATTTCCTCACCTGTTCACCAGATATTCCAGACCCAGATCAAGAAAGTGGTTTTATTTGTTGCTTTAACATCCCAGCCTCAAGGGAGGGAGGTGGGGGGCACTTCCTGGTTGATGCTTGTGGGGAGGAGGAGGAGGAACAGGAACAGGCCTGTCTTCTTTTTTTTTTTTTTTTAAATATATTTTATTGATTTTTTACAGAGAGGAAGGGAGAGAGATAGAGAGTTAGAAACATCGATGAGAGAAACATCGATCAGCTGCCTCCTGCACATCCCCCACCGGGGATGTGCCCGAAACCCAGGTACATGCCCTTGACCGGAATCGAACCTGGGACCCTTCAGTCCGCAGGCCGACGCTCTATCCACTGAGCCAAACCGGTTTCGGCAGGCCTGTCTTCTTAGGAAAGAGAAGGAAAAAGTCAAGCCTCGGAGAGGACCCTTTAAGAAGGGAAGCCATGCCAGGGTAGAGGGGAGAGCTGTCTGGCTTTGACGCTTATTATTATGCTTTGCTCCAGGAGATCTGGAGAAGAGGATGCAAAGGACTTCCTGCAGCTAATGAGTTGGGGCCTGTTACGGAAATTAGTTGTAAAGGCTTTCTCTGTGTACGTAAGGACGCCACAGGGTTTGTGAAATGTGGTTTAGATAGCTGTGCAAGTCACACATGCCTAGAGTGAAAATGTACTGGGCCGCGAGATGATGCAGTTACAAGTAGTACTTATCTATGCCGGCCCAGGTACACAGATAAAGTCAGTGAATGCCTCGATGACCCTAGCAGGTAGTAGGGTCTAATCCAGTGATGGCGGAACCTATGACACCTCTGACACGCGAACTCATTTTTTGGGTTGATTTTTCTTTGTTAAATGGCATTTAAATATATAAAATAAATATCAAAAATATAAATCTTTGTTTTACTATGGTTGCAAATATCAAAAAATTTCTATATGTGACACGGCACCAGAGTTAAGTTAGGGTTTTTCAAAATGCTGGCACACCAACCTCAAAAGGTTCGCCATCACTGGTCTAATCTCATCCCTGGTTTACAGATGAGGAAACTGAATTACAGAGAGGTTACAGAATTGTAACCTCAGGAGCCACAAGGATTCGAACTTAGGCAGCCCTGGTCCAAAGTTCGTACTTTAACCACCATATTATACTTGCCCCTGACAAGTTTCTGGCTTTTGTTGCATTGTTTAAAAAGCTATATGAAGTTTTGTACACCTGAAACCTATATAATTTTATTAACCAATGTCACCCCAATAAATTCAATACAAAAGAAAAAAAGCTATATGAAGCTTGATGCTGTCTTTTTGGTGTGTGAAGGCTGAAGAATTTTTTTTAATTTATTGATTTTAAAGAGAGAGGGGAAGGAAGAGAGAGAGAAACATTGGTTTCTCTCTCTCTGTTCCACTTATTTATGGTTTCATTGGTTGATTCTCTTTTTTTTTAATATGTTTTTTATTGATTTTTTTCAGAGAGGAAAGGAGAGGGATAGAGAGTCAGAAACATCGATGAGAGAGAGAGAAACATTGATCATCTGCTTCCTGCACACCCCCCACTGGGGATGTTGCCCGCAACCAAGGTACATGCCCCTGACCGGAATCGAACCTGGGACCTTTCAGTCCGCAGGCCGACGCTCTGTCCACTGAGCCAAACCAGTTAGGGCTCATTGGTTGATTCTTATGTGTGCCTTGACAGGGGATCAAACCCTCCACATTGGCATATCGGGAGGACACAAACCAACTGAGCAACCTGGCCAGGGCCAGAGAATTCCTGGTGGTTTTCCTTTATTCTATACCAGGGCCAATTTCATTTTGTGAAGTACCTTTCACAAAGGCAGACTTTTGCCCTTGGCCCTCCAACCCCTCTCACCACGTGCTTACTGTGTGCCAGGCACACGGCTCGGCCTTTCATAGACGTGAGCTCAGTGACACCTTCCGACAGCCCTGAAGTCAGAGTCGTCATTCTCATTTCACAGATGAAGACTCTGAAGCACAGACAAGTTAAATAACTGGCCCAAGGTCCCACATCTCTTTGCAAAAAAGAAGATGAAGTCCAAGAATGGGTCCGGCCGCCATGGCTCAGTGGTTGAGTGTCAACCTGTGGATGAAGGGGGCCACATGCTAACCTGACAGGCTCAGGGGAGGCCTGCATGGCGGTCTTGCAGACTCAGAGACCTAAAGTCACCACAAAGGATGGTCTGAAATTAAACTTTAACTAAAAGCAGTTATGGTGGGTAGTCACCTCGTAGGCCAGTATCTACACTGACAAGGTCAGCCTTTGCCTTAACTGAGCCTATCTGTCTTTTTGCATCTATAATAACATATCTTTGAAATGTCTAGGTAACTTGTAACTTCTCTTTTTCCAGACCCCTTGGGGCACAACCTAATGTGCAGGACAGATACCACAAATTCCTTCATTATCATGTTAATTGTTCCTGCGCCCACCTAAGTATGTGTCTATCATTTTACTTTTATCCAATCCCAGGGGTTTCCCCACTTGCTTTCTCCCGCCTCTCTGGTCTATCACCAATGGATTTCATGTAACCCACCTACGTCCCTTTCCTTTGATTGCAGTGTATAAATACAGATGTAACCCGCCATTCTCCGGAGCATTATCTCAATTCGTTGAGGTTCTGCTTCCCGGCATATGTCGACAGTTTGGCTCAAATAAACTCACAGCCAAAACCGGTTTGGCTCAGTGGATAGAGCGTCGGCCTGCGGACTGAAGGGTCCCGGGTTCGATTCCGGTCAAGGGCATGTACTTGGGTTGCGGGCACATCCCCAGTGGGAGCTGTGCAGGAGGCAGCTGATCGATGTTTCTCTCTCATCGATGTTTCTAACTCTCTATTTCTCTCCCTTCCTCTCTGTAAAAAATCAATAAAAATATATTTTAAAAATAAATAAATAAATAAATAAATAAACTCACAAAAATTCTTTACAGGTTTCAGTGGTTTTTACTGAACCAGGAAGTCACGGTTGATTCCAAGTCAGGGCACATGTCCGAATTGACATCTGGATCCCCAGGGTGGGGCATGCAGGAGGCAGCTGATCAATGATTCTCTCTCATCATTGATGTTTTGTTTTTCTCTCTCTCTCTCTCTCTCTCTCTCCCTCTCTGAAACCAATAAAAATCTATTTTTTTAAAAAAAGCCCAAGAATGGGCCGGTCATGGCAGGAGAGGGAGGAAGGTGTCTAACGTTGAGAAACACAGAAAGGGAATTCAGCGAAACACTGGGCTGGGGAATGTGAGAGTGGCTGTAGTGAGGTGGCAGTGCTGAGGTCAGTCGGCTAGTCATTAGGGAAATGCAAATCAAAACCACAAGGAGAGACAATTCCCCACTCACTAGATTGGCCATCATCCAAAAAGGGGGAAATGACACGTGCTGGGAGGATGTGGAGAAATCAGACCCCTCACGCACTGCTGGCCTGGTGGGTGAATTGGTGCAAGGGATGGAAAACAGTTTTGTGTTTCCTCAGTAAGTTGCACACAGAGCTACTGTATGACCGCTCCCAGGTATAGACACAAAAGAATTGAAAACATGTATTCAAATAATAACGTGTACACGAATGTTCACAGCAGCACTATTGACAATAAGCAAACGGAGGAAACAAGGGAATATCCATCAATGGACGAGTGAGTAAACAAAATGTGGTAGAGCCATACAATTCACCCGTAAAAGAACTGGTCCGTGTTATAGGAACCTTAAAAACATGCTAAGTGTACGATGCAGATACAAAAGGCCACACGTGGTTTGATTCCATTTATTTATTTATTTATTATTATTATTTTGATCCTCACCCGAGGATATTTTTTTCCATTGATTTTCAGGGAGAGTGCAAGAGAGGGGGACAGACAGAAACATCGATGTGAGAGAAACACATGGATTGGTTGCTTCCTGCACGAGCCCCAACCAGGCCCTGGGCCCGGGGAGAAGCCTGCAACAAGGTACCTGTCCTTGACCGAAATCAAACCTGGGACCCTTTGGTCCGCAGGCCGATATTCTATCCACTGAGCAAACCGGCTAAGGCCCATTTATTATTATTTTTTTTTCCATTTATTATTTTTAAAAATATATTTTTATTGATTTCAGAGAGAGAGGGAGAGGGAGAGATAGAAACATCAATGATGACAGACAATCATTGATTGGCTGCCTCCTGCAAGCCCCCTACTGGGGACCCAGCCCACAACCCAGGCATGTGCCCTGATCAGGAATTGAACCTCGACCTCCTGGTTCATAGGTCAACGCTCAACCACTGGGCCATGCTGGCCGGGCTGTATGATTCCATTTACATGCAACATCCAGAATAGGCAGATCCACAGAGACAGAAAGCAGATTAGTAGTTACTGTTAGGGGCAAAAATAGAATAGTGGGGACTAGCTGTGGTTATGGGAAATATTAATCATGCTCTGTTAACCATGACTGCCTTGCTCTGGTTAAAGAAAGGACATTCTAACCTGGCTGGGAGTTGTATGCCCCCAGAACCTGGGAGTCAACCTTGGAATGTGGTCCATTCTCATTCAAGAACTGCCTATTCTCATGGAAATATTAACACCCTTGTTGCCCAACAATGGAGTCCCACCCCAACCTGCAGAGCCTACTTCCCCAGGCATGCAATCCCTGCTTCCCCATGTAATCCTTGTCCTACCCCATATGAGCAGCTGGCTTAAGGGGGGCTGCGGAGCGGATTTTTGTGGATGGCCTGCTGCTCTCCCATGCTGCCGGCAGGGTTGGAATAAACCTCACATATGATTCAACCCTGTCTCTGCTGAATTGGCTCAAGCAGTGACAGGCAGCACGGACCCATTCATTGTCCGGTTACATTACCAGGGGCTGGGGAAGAAGAAAGGAATGGGGTGTTAAAGGGGCACAGGGAACTTTTCGGGGTGATGGAAAAGTTCTGGAATTAGAATACCCTAATGTCACTGAATTGTACACTTTAAAATGGTAAATTTTATGATATAAAAACTCTTAATTTAAAAATGTTTTAATTTTTAAAAGGTGGTGAGAAAGCAGAGGTGTTGATTACATACGACTTAAAAAATATATATTATGGCAACGTATACAAAGAGAGGAGCCAACAATAGCTGGGAGGGGCCGGTGGAGGGAAGGAGGTCTGGGGAGATGGTCAAGTGAGGTTCAGTCACTGCACCTGCTCTGGAGGGAGGGGCTTCTCAGAGGCCAGGCAACCACAGCGGATACAGACCCAGCCCACAGGGTAGACAGGGTTAGGATGGGAGAGCCAGGGGGCTGTGGGAGCACAGAGCAGGCCCCCCACCAGCCTGAGGTTCAGGAAGGCTTCCTGGAGGAGGAAGAGGAGGAGGAGGAGGAGGAGGAGGAGGAGGAGGAGGAGATGATAAAGAGGAGTTGATAGCAGAAGTTCCTGTGGGCAGCAGAGTTGATATTCTGGGCCTAGAGTAGGGACAGCCTGGAGTTTCTAAAGCACAGATCAGCCTTGACACTTCCCTGATCGAACCCTCCTGTGGCTCCCCAGTGCCCTTGGGGTAAAGTCCACACCCCACAGCTTGGCACCAGTTCATTCCACACACTCCCTGAGCACCTGCTCTGGGCCCCGCTGGGGACACAGTGGTGGTGAGACAGGCCCAGCGCTGCCCTCATGGGGCTCACCCCCCAGGGGCGGAGACAGACATAAAACAAAGCGTTTCCTGGGTCTGGTAGACATTTCTGGGGGCTGCTAGGGGAGGTCAGGCAGGGGTAACCCAGCCCCGCGGGCTTTCCAACTTCTTTAATTCCTAAAGGACTATTTCACAAGTTTTGCTTCTCTACTGTTTTGCACCTTTAATTTGTTCTTACAACCATTTTTCCCCTTTTTCCTTAAATGGGTCCCCAAGGGGCTCCCCTAGGCTTATCATAAACAAAAATAGTCATGAAATCACAGGTGTGATGGACTGCTTACTTTCCCCCTAACATGCATTAAATAAATGCATGATCACCCTGGCTGGTGTCGCTCAGTGGTCAGTGTGTAAGTCGGCGCACTGTGATGGTCATTGTGAGTCTAGGCAAGAGGTCCCCTCCCGGGGCGATCTGGACCACGTGCAGATGTGGGGATGGAGGACCCACCCGCAGGGAGATAGGCTGGTAACTGGGCAGGATGGGAGAGTGGGCGGAGTCCAGGGGGAACCCTCACGGGCGCCTGAGAAGAAACACTTTCCCCCGCAGGAGATGGAAGGAGTGAAGAAGAGGCGGAGACTCTAGGACAGGCCTGATCCAGAAGGGAGGGGGGGCCTCAGGCTCTGTTGATGGGCGAAGGCGGGGTTGGGAGTAGGTAAGGAACGGATAGAGGGTCCCCCCAAAATATCAAAGGGACCCCCAGAAAGAAGTGAAGAGCAGGCTGAAGTTAGAAAACAGGGATGTAGCCCTGACTGGTTTGGCTCGGTGGATAGAGCGTCGGCCTGAGGACTACAGGGTCCCAGGTTCGATTCCGGTCAAGGGCATGTACCTTGGTTGCGGGCACATCCCCAGTGGGGGGTGTGCAGGAGGCAGCTGATCAATGTTTCTGACTCTCTATCCCTCTCCCTTCCTCTCTGTGAAAAATCAATAATGTATATTTAAAAAAATAAATAAATAAAGGAAGATGAGGGGACTTGTGCTCTGGGCACGGGCAGCCAGGGGCTTCCCATCTGATGGCCTTGGTTTGCCCAGGGAAGCCCCGTTTGGAACATGATCCTCAGCCGGAGGGCAGGTGGGGTGAGGGTGGGGAGCCTGGAAGGAAACAGTCCTCTCTCCACCCAGCAGAAAGCAGCCGCCAGAGACGCAGGGAGCAGGCCCTGTGCCCTACGGAGGCCGGGGGGCTGATTCAGGTAAAACCCGTCGGGCTGGCTGGGTGGTTTCCTTCTGCTGCGTTTAGCTGGCACCCAGGAGGCAGGTGGCTGGAGTTTGGCCAGGTGTGTGCCTTGGAGCAGGAGAGGGGAGAGGAGATTGAGGGCGCTGGAGGGAAGTGACTCAAAACAGGAATCACAGAAAGTAGAGCTGATGAGTGAAGAAGTGAAGAGAAGGCTAGGAGAGGAGAGACGGGTGCAGGGTGGACCCCTCCCTCCCTCCTTCTCTCCCCCCTTCCTCCCTCGCTCCTCGGGGGCTTCCCTTTTCATGGTTTTCCTTCCACTTCTCTGGTTCCTCTTTTCTCAGTGTCCTCACTGGTTGACTTTTCAAATGCCTGCACTTTTGGGCGTGTGAACGTGGGGCCCCCTTGCCTCTCCTCGGCTGCCCGGGCTCCCTAAGCACTCTCACCCCTTCCTAGGGTTTGGTGATGGCAGTGAACCTTGGCCCCAGGGTGAGAAGCCCGTTCCCCACCTACGGAAAAGATCAGCCAGTGGGTGGGACAGCTCCCGATTCACCGAGGGCTCCCTCGAAAGTCTTCCCTTTTTCTCCTCGTGACTTCGCAGCGGGGTCACTGTCCCAGGCTGTGGTGCAGCCACTGAGGTTCACCTGATGCCCTGCAGCGTGTGGGTTGGGGGCAGGTTCAAATTCAGGTCTTTGGGTCCTAACCCATCCAATGCCTAGGTCAGTGGTCGGCAAACTGCGGCCCCCTTGAGTGTGGCTCTTCCACAAAATACCATGTGCGGCCGCGCATGTACAGTGCATTGAAACTTCGTGGCCACACTCAAGGGGCCGAAGAGCCGCATGTGGCTCGAGAGCCGCAGTTTGACGACCACTGGCCTAGGTTAGTCTCTCTGCGCCTCAACTTACTCATCGGAAACATGGGGGTAAAGCCAGTGGCTGCCTCCTAGGCTGCTTGGAAGGATCCAATGAGTTTATGTGAAGTGTTTCAAACGATGCCTGCCACATAGTTTGGTAACTCATGTACATGCTGCATGAATTCCTTTAACTGTAGAATTACAATTGTAGAACATAATCTGTCGACAATTAAAATTAAAAATTGTAGTTTATTTTTAAAATATTTTTATTGATTTCAGAGAGGAAGAGAGAGAGAGAGATAAAAACATCGATGATAAAAGAGAACCAATGATCGGCTGCCTCCTGCACGCCCCCTACTGGGGATTGAGCCCACAACCTGGGCATGTGCCCTTGACTGGAATGGAACCTGGGACCCTTTAGTCTGAAGGCCAAATGCTCTATCCACTGAGCCTAACCAGCTAGGGCTTAGTTTAATTTTAATTACTACTTTTTCGTTTAAGTTTATTAATAAACTTTAATATGATTATTTTAGTTTAATCCAATCAATAAAATTTTATTCAGTTGATCCTCACCTGAGGATATTTTTCCCATTGATTTTTAGAGAGGGTAGGAGGGAGGGGAGGAGAGAGGGAGGGAGAGAGAGAGAGAGAGAGAGAGAGAGAGAGAGAAAGAAAGAGAAAGAAAGAAATCTTGATGTGAGAGAGACACATCAATTGGTTGCCTCCTGCATGCGCCCTGACCAGGGCTGGGGATTGGACCTGCAATCCAGGTACATGCCCTTAATTGAAACTCGAGCCCAAGACCCTTCAATATATGGGCCAATGTTCTAACCACCTAGCAAAACCAGCCAGGGCCAATCAATAAATTTCAATTTTATCAATACATTTAATCAATGCACTTTAATTTTAATGCCTTTTTTTTGTTTGGCTTTTTTGTCCTGGAGGACGTGTGCCATTCCCAGAGGTACTGCCATACCGAGTGGATGTGCGGCGTGGATGCAGCAAGCTCCTATTCCATCTCCCTGCTCCAAACCCATTAATCTGTTGTCATTAGAGGACGTATCAGATGTCAAACTGATCAGGACAGATGTTACCCTTGATCTTAGCCAAAAGGCCGAGACGCAATTAATAACTAAGTTTTACAGTGATTTTAATTAGTAAGTTTTCTTTTAATTAAGTTTTAATGTAAAATAAGTTTGAATGCAATTTTAGTTCATCAGTTTTCATTTGATCACGTTTTTATTTTAATGAACAGATTTTAATTTTCTTAATACATTTACATCTCTTGATTTTGCAGAAAATTAAAACCCTCGCTGGTAATGCTGAAGTCCGCCTTGACCCATCGCACGCCCTCCCTCGGGTCTGCATTTCCCAGGCTCACTTCCCCCTTCATACCCCTTGTGGGGGAACATTTCCTCACACACACACACACACACACACACACACTCACACACACACACACACACACACTCACACACACACACACACTCCTGTGATACTTTTTTAGGAAAGTGTCTGGCACATGGTAAGCAATTGATCAGCTATTCCACTACCTAACTTCATAATCTACTTAACCTTTAAGGCTCAGTTTGGATCTGAAACTTTAAAAATTTTTTAAATATGTGTTTTACTGATTTTAGAGAGAGAGAGGGAAAGAGAGAGAGAAATATCAACAGTTGTCCATCCCTACCAGGGACCGAAACCACAACCTGGGTATGTGCCCTGACCAGGAATTGAACCTGAGACCCTCCGGTCTATGGGCTGACTCTCCGACCCACTGAGCCACACCGGCCAGGAGGATCTGAAACTTTTTCTCTGCTCCAGTCCTCACAGCCTCTTCCTTCCTCCAACAGCCCATGGAAGTTAAGCGTCTCCTTTGGTAGTTAACCAAACGCTGCTGGTGGTGTTTTTTGAGTGTTTGAGGATGGGTGATTTCACAGTTTTGATTTTCTATGTGCCAGACTATAAATATTTCTCTCTTTTCCGTGTCCAGCGAGGCTAGAGAGCGGTCCGGTTCCTGAGTAGGGGCGTCTGGGGATTGAGAAAATGAAAGAAAGAGACAGACACAGAGATAGAAGGAAAAAGCTGGGGCCGGGTGGGACGGCCGTCCTCTGATGGAGAGACAGTGACCCAGAGCCGATACAGCGCGTTTATTTTATACAGCAAAATACCAGGAAGTTTTACTAAAGCCCAAGACAAAGGAGATGATGTGCATTTTTGTGGCTTCTTTGTCATCGTCACTTCCGGGTGGGCCCGAATAATCATGTTTGTTTCTGGTGCTTGGCTGGATTTAGATAATGAAACCCATCCCTGGCGCCTGAGCTGAAGGTCAGGCTGACAGCACACCTGCCTGTGGCAAGGTATGTTTCCAGGGCATAGCTCTGCCGGGCACCACTGGATTCAGGTGAGAATCAGCTCAGGGGCCTATCCCAGGCGCTCCCTACACCAGACCCTGCCAGGTTACTAGACCTCAAAGATGAGACAGTGTCTTACTTCTGCTGCTAGATTTTATGGCTAAATACTAAGGTACTAAGGATTCTTCTTTTTTTTTTTTTTTTTTTTTGGTACTAAGGGCTCTTAATCTATTCATTCAACTCCCAAATATTTACTCCTGTGGTAGTAAAAAGGATGGGTTTATTCCTAGCTGTGTAGCCTTGGGAAAGTTACTTAACCTCTCTGAGCTGGTTCTCTCATCTAGAAAATAGTTATGATCATAATATTCCTATCTCATCAGAATGTTGTGAGGAGTGAGTTAATACAAGTAGAGCGCCATAAATGTTTTCCGTTTATATTATAGATTATAATTAAGCTGACCAATAGTCCGTTTGCCTGGAATTGAGTGGTTTCCAAGGACAAAAGGTTTTTTTTTATGCCAAAATAAGGAAAGTTCTGGGCAAATTGGGATAAGTTGGTCATTCAGATATAAGTATATATTATTAACACTTGGAGTGCGGGTGAATTTCCCGCCAAAATATAAGATGGCTCTGTCTTTTGGTTTTGTTCCATCCACCAAAAGGGTGGATTACAAACAAATATTTGGTAATACGCAGTTACAATCGGCCCGAGTTTACACGTTTCCCGCACTCCACCGCAAATCTATATGAACCGAGTTTAAGACGGCTCCCGCGGAGTACGCGCAATTCACGCGAGCCGACTTAACTCATTTCCCGCACTCCAAGTGTTAATAATAGTATTGATTATTTTTTAAAATATATTTTATTGATTTTTTACAGAGAAGAAGGGAGAGGGATAGAGAGTTAGAAACATCGATGAGAGAGAAACATCGATCAGCTGCCTCCTGCACACTCCCCACAGGGGTTGTGCCCTTGTCCAGAATCGAACCTGGGACCCTTGAGTCCGAAGGCCGATGCTCTATCCGCTGAGCCAAACCGGTCAGGGCAATAGTATTGATTATTATTATAATCAATGATGATGTCTTGTTAAGTACTACGAGAGATAGGCTGTTGAATGAGGCCAGACCACACTTTCAAGAACATAGCCTGGTAGGCAAAGCAAAAGAATTACCAAAATAACCAAAAATAGAATTGTGAAATATGTTTTATATCATGTGACATAGAAGGGCTACTCTAAATACAAACACAGACCCTGGGGGGTAGGGTGCTGTAACTTTCACACAGTGCCCCAAAGAGTGCTCTGCGCAGAGCAGACCGTCCAAGGCCATCTGTGGCATGACTTGCAAGACGACAAAGCACAAATGGAGCAGTGCTGTGGGCGCTCATCATCATCCAGCCGGCCAGCTGGTCCATTTCCTTTTCTCCTCCATGATCACCACCAGCTTCTATGTCAGTGATGGCGAACCTATGACACGTGTGTCAGAGGTGACACGCGAACTCATTTTTTTGGTTGATTTTTCTTTGTTAAATGGCATTTAAATATGTAAAATAAATATCAAAAATATAAGTCTTTGTTTTTCTATGATCAAAAAATTTCTACATGTGACACGGCACCAGAGTTAAGTTAGGGTTTTTCAAAATGCTGACACGCCGAGCTCAAAAGGTTCGCCATCACTGGACTATGTGTTCATTGAGCCAGGGAAATGGTAACCACTTCTGTGAGCTTGTCGTTTTAATGGCCAAATATTAAGAAGCAGACCTTTCTTCTTTTTTGTTTGTTTGTTTGTTGATTCTAGAGAGGAAGGGGGGGTGGGGGGAGAGAGAGAGAGAGAGAGAGAGAGAGATTTGCTGTTTCACTTATTTATGCATTCATTGTTTTTTTGTTTTTTTTTCATATGTTGGCAAGCAGAAGTGGGGTATTTTCCTCTGTGAACAAGTTTTCCAGGTTTCTGGGTGGGAGCCCCAACCACCAGGAAAGTCCCCCCTGAGCAGGCAGCCTTTCTTGCCATTATGAGATAGAAGGTTTGACAACAGATCATCTGTAACACCAAGTATGACTGACATTAACGAACATTTTATAGAAAACCGAAGATACACAAAATGATTCTTTGCTCATTCAAACCTTTCCTTGTAAATATTAACAACACAAAGACCTTGTATGCATATAGGCATAACCCACAGGCACAGACAATAGGGCGGTGAAGGCCTGGGGCAGGGGGTAGGGGTGAGCTGGAGGGGGTCAATGGGGGGGGAAAGGAGACATATGTAATACTTTCAACAATAAAAATTTTTTTAAAAAGAGAATTAAAATGCTTTAAAAATATTAATCATGAAAATTTGGAGCTTAGATATAAGATTTACTGCTGACATATTATTGTCGATGCTCAACCATTGAGCCGCACTGGCCAGGAAAACTCAATATTTCTTAAAGTCTATTAAATAAGTGTAAGAATCCTTGTTAATTCCCTCTTAGAGGTTCAGTCCCACCTTGCTAAGTGACTTGTTCAGGGCCCCCTCCTTCCTGAGTCTTGGCACTTTTTAAAAAAAATATTTTAATTGATTTCAGAGAGAAGGGAGAGGGAGGGAGAGATAGAAACATCAATAATGAGAGAGATCATTGATCAGCTGCCTCCTGTGCACTCCTCACCAGGGATTGAGCCCACAACCTGGGCATGTGCCATGACTGGGAATCCAACCAGTGACCTCCTGCTTCCTGGGTCTACCCACCGAGCCAAACCAGCCAAGCGGACACTCAATTTTTTTTGAATGTTTGCTAACTGAAATAACAACTGCTCCTAAACCAGCGGTTCTCAACCTGTGGGTCGAGACCCCTTTGGGGGTCGAACGACCCTTTCACAGGGGTCGCCTAAGACCATCGGAAAACACATACATAATTACATATTGTTTTTGTGATTAATCATTATGCTTTTTTTTTTTTTTAATATATTTCATTGATTTCAGAAAGGAAGGGGGAGAGAGATAGAAACATCAATGATGAGAGAGAATCATTGATTGGCTGCCTCCTGCACGCCCCCCACTGGGGATCAAGCAACCCGGGCATATGCCCTGACCGGGAACCGAACTGGTGACCTCTTGGTTCCTAGGTCGACGCTCCACCGCCAAGCTATACCTGGCTGGGCAATCACTATGCTTTCATGATGTTCAATTTGTAACAATGAAATTGGGGGTCACCACAACATGAGGAACTGTATTAAAGGGTCGCGGCACTAGGAAGGTTGAGAACCACTGTCCTAAACTGAAGTCGGGTGTTTATAAGTGCTGCTTTGGCACAACCTATATATGATCTACCCCTGGTTTGCTTTTTCCTTTACTCACGTGGTTCTAGCCACACTAGCTTTTCCTGTTCACATGGGCCCACACACCATCCTGCCTCAGGGTGCTCACACCTGCTCTTCCCCCAGGTATTTCTGCAGGTCCTGTCTTCATTTCCTTCTGGTCTCTGCTCAGTATGACCTCCCCACCAGAGAGGCCTTTACTGACCTGTATTTTTTTTTAATCATATCTTCTAACACTCTCTGTCCTCTTCTTTTTATTTATTTTAAAGAAACTTTTTTTTTTAATCCTCACCCAAGGATGTTTTTCTCAATTGGATTTCTTTTTAAGAGAGAAGCATCAATGGGTTGCCTCCTGCACATACCCCAACTGGGAATCAAACTTGCAACCTGGGTATGTGCCCTGACTGGGAATCAAACCGCAACCTTTTGATGCACAAGATGACACTCCAATCAACTGAGCGACCGGCCAGGGCTCCCTTGATTTTTCATTGACGTATAACCACTTTGCATTATAAATGTACTAGAGACCCGATGCACGAAATTCGTGCAAGAGTAGGCCTTCTTTCGCCCAGCTGCCGGCACCAGCTTCCCTCTGGCACCTGGGACCCGGACTTCCCTCTGGCCACCTGCAGACAACCAGGACCCGGCTTTCCTCCCAGCCCCGGCTTCGTCCGGAAGGTCGCCTGGCAGGGCGTCAGGTCTAATTAGCATATTATGTTTTTATTATTACACATTTGCCTATGTCCCAGTACATCTATGCTGCCCCGTTCCTGAGCCACCAGCTACATGTGGCTACGGAGTCCTAGAGAGGTGGCATGTAAACTATATACTAGGTTTGGAAGAGACCAAAAAAAGAGTAAATTATCACATTAAACATGTTTTTCATTGATTGCATGTGGAAACGACATTTTTTTGGTTACAGTATTATGACAGTTCATTTCATTTGGGTTTTTTAACCGTTCCTTAAAAATGGCTACTAGGAAATGTAAAATTATGTGGCTGGCACTCGGGGCTTGTATTGTTTCCATCGGGCGCGCTGCTCTGGACGGAAGCCAGGGCTGGGAGGTGTGTCTGACTCAGACCCTGCTGTCCTGTCCCCCAGGACAGAAACCCAGCAAATAACAGTTCCTGAAGGACGGGATCCACACGTAGGACGCCAGCCAGTCCTTCTCCTCCACCGTCTACCCCAGGGATCGGTGAAAAACAAACACATAAAAGTAAAACAAAAAACTTTATCGAGGTACAATTTCAATTAATAAAAACATTTTAAATTGCCTTAGCTGGCTTGGCTCAGTGGATAGAGATTCGGCCTGCGGACTGAAGGGTCCCGGGTTCGATTCCGGTCAGGGACACATGCCTGGGGTTGTGGGCTTGGTCCCCAGTGTGGAGCATAGAGGAGGCAGCCAATCAATGATTCTCTGTCATCATTGATGTTTCTATCCCTCTATCTCTCCCCCTTCCTCTCTGAAATCAATAAAAACATATTGAACCCCCCCAAAAGCCCATTTTAAATGGACAGCCCAACAACGTTTAGCTGTGCACCCGTCACCATAACCTATTTTTATACTATTCCCAGCACCCCAATCAGACCCCCTCCTGCCAGTTTACAGTCGGCCCCCATTCCTCCCCCCAGGACACCCACTAGTGAGCTTTCCATCGCGTGTTCAATTTCTAAGCAATGAATTCAATTCCCGGTTCCAGGGTGCAGACCCCTTGGCCAGCCCGCGCCCCAGGCCATTGCCTTTCCCGGCGTCTGTCTTTCCCTGGGACCCCACCTGGCCGCCTAAACAACGTGGCCACCTAAACAAAGGCGGAGCCGCTCGTGCCCGTTTGTGATTCTCCAGCCCCACATCCTCCCCGCCACTGCCGGGCAGGTGTCTGGGGACCCCGGGCTGCCTGGCTGCTCTCCCTCCCCCCCCCACCCCCCCCGCCACCCCGTGTGCACCCCCATCGCGGAGCCTGCAGCTCGTTGCGCCCCCGGGAGCCGGGTTCCCCGCCTGCGTTCTAACGTCGCCCTCAAGGAACAATGGCCAGGGCCCGACGCTGCCCGGGGTGGGTCGGGAGGGGCCCCCCCTGTTCCCTGCCCTCCAGCCTCCCTGCCTCCCAGGTCCCCAGCCGCCCTCCCCAGCTCCGCCTCATCGCTCCCGCCTCTAACCGCCCTCCTCCCCAAACAGCGACCAACCGCCTCCTCTCCCGCCGGCCGCGGGTCACCTGACCGCGCCAGGCCCCGCCCCGCCTGGCCCCGCCCCCGCCTGGCCCCGCCCCCCCGGCGGCCGGAGCCCAGACTGCGCAGCTGGGCCGCACGCGGGGAGCCCGGGCGGCGCGAGGCGCGCGCGTGGCCGCGCTGGGCGGCGCGAGGCAGCCCGAGGCCGCGCACGTGAGCTCGCGCCCGCGGGGCGGCGGGGCGCTCCGGGGGGCGAGCGGGGCTGCGCGTGCGCGCCCGGCCGGCGGGCAGCGCGTGCGAGGCTGGAGGCCGCTGGGAGGCCCGCGAGGCGCGAGGCCCGGCGCGCGAGCCCCCGGGGGCGGGTAAAACCCGGTTGCTGTGCTGCCCTTACCCCTTCCCCATCCTCCCCACCTCCCCTTTCCCGCCCTTCCTCGGTTTCTAACGCCTCCCCCCTTTTAAAGTCTAATTCGTCTGTAGATTTCTTTTCTGGGGGGGCCCATCTCCCTTTCGAAGGGCGCAGCGGGTGCGGCGGGCGCCCCTTACCCCGCGTCACGCACGCATCTTCTGCACCCCAACAGCTCCGGGCCCCGCTGCACCCCCGCAACCGCCTTCGCCTTGGAGAAGACTTTCCTCGGGGGCCCCTGAGCCGCTGCACCCCGCTTTTTTCCTACCCCGCCCCCCCGGGGCCCTAACTGCTCCCTCGCAGCTCCCCAGCTCGCGCCGCGAGCCCTACCCGACCTCGGCGCTTTCTGCATCTCGGCCTTGCATTCGCTCTCCGCTCCCAGGCCCCTTCTGCTGAAAATTCGTCCATCCTACGTGGCCCCACCTTAGGGGACCCAGATTTGTGTCCTTTGGGGATCTTCTAGCAAAACCAGATCTCTCTCCTAGCTTCCCTTGGTTACTCCCCTCCCCCTCCTTTTAGGAACTTCCTCCAGCAAAAAAAAATTATTATTGGGTTCTCAGATGTTCCCTCCATTCAGGATCACTTTCCAGCAAAAATCCTTTCTTCCCATCAAGAGTCCCCTTTCTGGAGTTATCTTTTCATTGAGAACAAACCAACTCAGAGCTTCCGTTTTCCCTCTCATCTGATACTTATTTTCCCAACCCTCCTTCCCACCTCCAACTGGCTTCTCCCAGCAAAACCCTACAGTTCCCTCCAGGGAGGGGGCAGTGAAAATAAGGAAAGAAAGAGAGAAAAAAAATAATAACTTTCCCTTAACAACAAAACTACTTTGCCACCTAGATCACCCCAGTTTAGTATTGCTTTCTTCCTTCTCAAAGGTGCCCATTTCCCCCAATTTCACGCCTGTGTCTCTGCTGCTTTGGGGACCCGCCATCTGACGGCCCCTTCCTCTCCGCCCCACCACCTGCTTTCAGGGTGAAAGAAGTCGGCCGAGTGCCCCGTATTTACCACCCAGTGTTCCAGGAGGAAACAGCCAATGGTCTGACTGTCACCTGGACTCCCCTCCCCGTGGGGCCTGGCCTGGGCCCCCCTGAGCCCTGGAGATTTCGCTCCTCTCTGGGTGAGTTTCCCCCCTTTGCACGTGTCCAGAGACACCTCCTTTCTCAGATGGATCCCTTTCTGTCTCAGAAGGATTTCCAGTCCACCCCAGGGACTCTCAGTACCAGTGGGGACACTATTGCAAGTTGCCGCTTTGGGAAGTCACCTGGGAGAAGGGTTATTTATCCTGCATGCTGACTCTGGAACAGTGCAGACACTTAGTAGATCGGTGTTGGCTTCATTGTTTATTGCAAAGCAACTTAGATTCCTACCGGGGATAGGCAGCGAAAGACCCGGAGTGTGGCGAGCCAAACAGCACCTGCCCCAGCCAGGTGACACCAGCCAGTGGAAATGGCTGTGTGGACATGCCAGGACAGTGTTGCTAGAACTTAATTTTTTTTTTTTTTTTTTAGAAGAGACCAGAACACTGTCTTTATGTGAAACCGTTTGATCTTTATTTTATTTTACTATATTTTTACTGATTTTTTTTACAGAGAGGAAGGGAGAGGGATAGAGAGTTAGAAACATCCATGACAGAGAAACATTGATAGCTGCCTCCTGCGCGCCCCCTACTGGGGATGCGCCTGCAACCAAGGTACATGCCCTTGACCAGAATCGAACTTGGGACCCTTCAGTCTGCAGGCCGACGCTCTATCCACTGAGCCAAACCAGTTAGGGCAATCTTTATTTTTTTAAAATAGACTTTTATTAAATTCAGAGAGGGAGGGAGAGAGAGAGAAACATCAATGATGAGAGCGGATCATTGATCAGCTGCTCCTGCAGGCCCCCCTCCTGGGGATCAAGCCTGCAACCCGGCATGTGCCCTTGACCAGAATCAAACCCGGGACCCTTCAGTCCACAGGCCGATGCTCTATCCACTGAGTCAAATGAACTAGGGCAAGTTTTTGATCTTTAAATGCTGACAACAAATTTAATAAGTATTTAGAGATAATGTAGGGTAGTGGTCGGCAAACTGCGGCCCCTTGGGTGTGGCTCTTCCACAAAATACCACATGTGGGCGCGCACGTACAGTGCGATTGAAACTTCACGGCCACACTCAAGGGGCCAAAGAGCCGCATGTGGCTCTCGAGCCGCAGTTTGCCGACCACTGGTGTAGGGTCCTTACAAAGCCTGCTGGCCGCCAGTTTGGAATTTTTGGTTTAGGGTTTCTTTCGCTGGTAGGCACACATACACAGATACACTCCTGCTTGTGTACATGCAGGCCTTTTTCTCTTTAGAGCAGCAGTTCTCAAACTTTGGTCTGAGGGCCCCTTTACATTTAAGATCACTGAGGACCCCAGAGAGCTTTTGTGCTCGAGAACTATATCTACTGATACTTGTTGTGTTAGAAGATTAATACATTTTGAAAAAATTTATTAATTTAAAATAGCAATAATAGCCCTGGCCGGTTTGGCTCAGTGGATAGAACCTTGGCCTGTGGACTGAAAGGTCCCAGGTTCGATTCCGGTCAAGGGCATGTACCTTAGTTGCGGGCACATCCCCAGTGGGGAGTGTGCAGGAGGCAGCTGATCAATGTTTCTCTCTCATTGATGTTTCTAACTCTCTATCCCTCTCTCTTCCTCTCTGTAAAAAATCAATAAAATAAATTTAAAAAAAAATAAAATAGCAATAATAAGTTCATTATAGAGTAAGATCTTTGACATTTTTATTGAAAAGAGTATATTTCAGTCCAGGCCAGGTGGTTAAATTGCTTGGAGCACTGCCCCGTATACCAAAAAGGTTGTGGGTTCAAGTCCCAGTCAGGGCACATACGTAGGTTGCAGGTTCCATCCCTGGTGGGGTGCGGACTTGGGGAGGTAACTGATAGATGTTTGACTCTTGCATTGTTGTCTGTCTGTCTATCTCTCCTTCTCTCCCTCTCTTCCTCCCTCTCTCTGTAAAATCAATGAATATATCCTCGAGTGAGGATTTTTAAAAAAGAGTATGTTTCAAAACACAAAAAAATTTAGTGAGAATAAAAGAACAAAAAGATGACTAAAAAAACAAAAATAAAACCACAAAATTTTGTGAGAATAGTGGCATTGTTTTGCATGTTTAGAGTCATCTGGATTCTCAGATCTTCTGCATTCAGCCTTTTGAGAGATGTCCTGTAGCTTCTGGAAAGTTTCACCCAGAATAAAAAGGCAGGTAACATGTAAATATTACTATGGAAATAGTCTTGAGGACCCCACGGCTCCCCCACGTCACCGCACTATGACAACCACTGTTCTAGATTTTAATGCTTATTTTAACATTTTCTGCCGGAATTAGCTTTTGGGGTGAGACACTTCGGCGTCTGTTTTCTCATTTAGATAATTCTGTGCAAGAATCTTCCCTGGAAGGTACAACGGTGGCCTTCTCATTCCTCCAGACTTTCTCTTTCCCAATGTAAGCTTTAAATTTGCTCTTATAATGAGCTATCAGAGGGAATGAGTCAACGGTCTGGTTGAAAGTACAGTGGGGCCTTGACTTACGAGTTTAATTCGTTCTGTGACGGAGCTCGTAACTCAAATTACTCTTATGTCAAATCTTAAAGTGAACGAGTGAGACACGTGATGCTGGGCTGATGTTGTGGCGTTCACTGTGACGTTCGCTATGCCAACTAGCGGTGGGGTATCTGAAGCTGACTCGTAACCCGAATTTTAGCTCGCAACTCAAAGCAAAAAATCGGCCGAGAGACGGCTCGTATCTCGAAAAACTCGTTAGTCGGGCCACTCGTAAGTCAAGGCTCCACTGTACAGATTAGTTACATGGTGGGACGAGGGAGTCTTCCTTGAATGTAAGTGCAGGCTTTGCTCAGCGACAGGTATTGTGGCCAATTAGGTTTACCTGAGTCAAAGTGATTGCTGATTGAAATAAAAAAAGAATGTAGGTGCAGAATTAGGGCAGGAGACCACTCTCACATGTGGGGCCAGAGCAAAGTGGAGTGGTTAAGTGTGAGGGCTTTTTAAAAAATCCTCACCCAAGGAGTGAGGATATTTTTTTAGAGAGTGAAAGGGAGTGGAGAGGGGGAAAGAGAGAGAGAGAAAGAGAGATGTGAAAGAGACACATCAATTGGTTGCCTCCCGCAGGCACCCCGATGGGGGGCACAGATCGAACCTGCAACCCCGGTATGTGCCCTTGACTGGGAATCGAACCCTGGACCCTCTGGTGTACAGGCCGATGCTCTAACCAGTGAGCAATACTGGCCAGGGCAAGTGTGAGGGCTTTGAAGTCAGACTTCCTGGGGTTGAATCCTAACCTTGATTTTGGGCAAGTTACTGAACTTCTCTGGACATTATCTACCTCATCTGTAACGTAGGGCTAATAATAGATACAGTAGCTCCTTGTGGCTGTGGCTGTCATTAGACAGTGCAGATTTAGAACATTTCCATCAGCACAGAAAATTCTTTGTGCCTCGAGGGGTATTGTGGGAATTACTAGTAAATGAGATGATATATAAGTGATCACATAGTACCCGGCATGTGATAAAACCTCGATAAATGTTTGTTGCCACTGTTATTATTATAATGACTAGAGACCCAGTGCATGAATTCATGCACCGGTGGGGTTCCTCGGCCTGGCCGGCGGTTGGGCCGATCAGGCTGTCTCGCCCAGTCCTGATCGGGGCAATCAGGGCAGCTGTGGGGAGGGACCGAAGGAGGTTGGCCAGCTGCAGGAAGTTGGCTCTGGGAGCACACAGACCACCAGGGGGCAGCTCCTGCATTGAGCATCTGCCCCCTGGTGATCAGTGGGCATCATAGCAACCGGTCGTTTGGTTGCTTAGGCTTTTATATATATAGATTATGATAGGGACCAAGTGGGATGATAAATGAAGAAAATGGGAACTGGAGGCCATAACCCTCTCCAGAGGGTTATGTCCCTCAGTTCTATCTATTGATAACTGTCAGGCAATAGCAAATATACTTTTCAAGAGAAGCCAGAAATCCATTTAATTGAATTCTCTCCATTTAAAAGAAGCATTGATGACTAATCCATTTTTTAAAAACACTGTAGGCCAAACAAAACGGGCCTGCAGTTTACAATAATGTTTGGAGTGGGAAAATGAGGAAAGCATTTGCACAGCTGGAGTAAAAGCTGCAAGTGTCTCAGCTCCCAAAAGCTGATGTCATTCAGGCATGTTCACTCTCTCTCTGGTAACATCGATGTGGAGAGGAACAGGAAAAGGTGTCACTGCGGGGCGGGGAGACTGATAGAACAGCAGGTTGGGGCCTTTCAAAGAGGAAGAGAGGTGACACAATGGAATCCTGTCACTCGTCCATGAGAGGGATGCTGAGAGCCTTTGATCAGAATTCTGTGCCAGGCCAGAGGCTGTGAGAAGTAGAGACGCATAAGGCAGGTTCACGGCCATCCTAGAGCTGTGGTCTGGGGAAAATAGAGGAACCTGAAAGGTCCTTAACTTCTGAGGCCATTTGAGAAAGTGGTAAGTGGATTATCAGACACGTGCTTATCAGCGTTTCCAAGGAGGGCAGAATTACCTTAGACTTCGTTATGTTGGGAGTATCCTCTATGGCAGAGGGGGCATGTAGCCTGATTTGGCAGAGTTTGGTAAAGCTGAGGAGAGAGAGCTGGGTCAAGGGAAATCCATCAGGGAACTACACCCAGGTGTCTCCAGGGACCTGGCAGGGCATGTAAATGAGTGAAGTGGGAAGGTGTGAGAGAACAGGGAGTGGTGGAGACTGTGGCAAACTGGACAGTCCGTGCTCTGTCTCAAGGCAGCTGCAGCTTCTCGGCTCCAGCCAGTTCTTGCTTTGCAGGAATGTGGACTCAGCCCTGGCCGGTTTGGCTCAGTGGATAGAGCGATGGCCTGCGGACTGACGGGTCCCAGGTTTGATTCTGGTCAAGGGCACATAACAGGGTTGCCCTACACTCGATCCCCAGTGTAGGGTGTGCAGGAGGCAGCCAATCAGTGATTTTTTCTCATCATTGATGTTTTTATTTCCCTCTCCCTCCTTCTCTGAAATCAATAAAAATGTAAAAAAAAAAAAAAAAGAATGTGGACTCAGTGTTGACAGATCCTCAGATATCCGCCCCCCCCCCAATTTTTACATACAAATTGGGAAGCCTTACTTTAAAAAAACAAAAAAAAGCACTTTTTTTTTTAAGTTGATTGTTAGAAAGAGAGGAAGAGAGAGAGAGAGAAACATTGATGTGAGGGAATGCGCCACCTGGCCCCCTGCAGTGCACTAGACACCCAACCAGTGGAGCCATACTGGCCAGTGCTGGAAAGCCTCATTTTAATGAGACATCTCTAGAGCCTGCTGTGTCCAATGCGTTATCCACTATCATTTGTAGCTGTGTAAATTCAGATTTAATGGAAATAAAATAAAGACTATCGTTCCCAGTCACACCAGCTGTATTTCTGGTGCTCATGGCTGGTAGCTATCATTAGACAGTACAGATTTAGAACATTTCCATCAGCACGGAAAATTCTTTTGGACAGTGATGCTCTGGCCAAAAGAACTCTGACAGGTTTTTCAACCTGATAACGAATTGAAAAATGTTTAAATTTACTGCAAGCTGAATAAAACAGCTTTGTAGAACAGGCACATCCTATATAATAAAAGCCTGATATGCAAATTGTCCCCTTTGGCGGTTGTTCAGTGGAGGCGCTGCCAGCCCTGATGGGCCCCAATGAAAGTGGGACCACAGCAGGATGGTAGAGCAGGTGAGCAGGTGCCAGGCCAACGCGGGTGTGAGCAGGGGCCTGATGGCCCTGCTGATGGCCCCTGCAGACAGCAACTGCAGCAGTGGCAGGGGGCGGCCTGGCCCCAATAGATGGTCCCGCAGGTGGGATGGTGGAGCAGGTGAGGGAGTGGTGCCAGGCCAAGACAGAGTGCTGTGAGGCTGGAGGCATGAGCTGGGGTGGGTGGGGGGTGGGGGGGGAAAACTCCACCCGTGTACGAATTCGTGCACTGGGCCTCTCGTGTATTCAGATTGTTCCCTTCCCTCCAAACAACACCACAGTAAATATTATTTATCTAACTGTGAACTTAGGGCTACAGTCTAGAGCTGAATGGCAGGTTACTTTCCTAAGAGGTGGTAGCATTTCCCAGGAGAATCCCTTTCTCCTACCCCAACCAGCCCTGGAATGATGGGCCTTTTTTAAAAGAAAAAAAAATTAAATTGGCTTTGGATCCCCAGTGTTGATTTAAATTGGTTTTTAAGCTATGAAATGAGGCATAAATGATACATATGTTCCTAAAGCTTACAGTTCTTGTGCCTCCAGAAAGCCCAAATCAATTAGCAAGTTAAATATAAACAAAGCAACCAAACCAATATAATTCAAATTAATGAGAGAGTTGCTCTTAAGTGCTTCCTTAAGACAAGTACTTTGCAGTCTGCTACACTGGGCCCTTTCGGATTTAGCAGGCCCTGTGATGTCTCATTTCCCCCCTCCCTTTTCTCTGAACTGCCGCAAAACCTCTATTTGTACCACGATGTCTGTTGGCCTTGAGTTGTGCCCAAAGGCCTCATTATGAGCTAAATCCACCCGTCTCCGCTTCTCGTTGGCCCATGGCAAGTAAAATAGTCCTGTTTGGCATTCGTGCAATTACAGTCCCCGGGCATGGAAGCCAAATGGTAGTACTGGATTATAAAGTGATAATCCAGGAATCCAAATATACCGTTTCCTTCTTTTAACTTATTTTCCAAATGAAAACACAAAATAAAAAATTCTTGGAAAGAGTATTTGGGCTGTTGGGAATGCCTGCAAGGTTCCATGGACCACAAACCCAGCCCCACTAGGGCTAGCAGGTAGCTGTGTACACAGAAGGCGCCAAAACTTGTTGACCTGAATTTATCTGTTGACAGAATAAGAGCAAGCTCAATATTGGGTGATGGGGGTTGCTTTCCTCACTGGTCAGGATGTGAATATCAAAGCGTGGCCTTTGGACTTCGGGCTGGCCTGTGAGGCTGTGACCAGACCGGTTTGTTCTCTGGACTCTGGGAGTGTGTTGGAAAGCAAGTGATTAGCAAGTGATTAGCATTTGGGGAATCCAGAGGCAGTCTGCCTCCCTCCCTGCAGCTCGCAAGTTTGTGTTTTCCAGTGTAACTGACACAGTGCGGCCTCCGCTTTAATTTACGGGCAACCAGTGTTGTGCACTGAGTCAGAACACAAGCTCCAAAGTCAGAGTATCTGGGCTTAAGACCTCGCTCCACTACTTGTTAGTATGTGACTTTGAACAAATTCCTTAGCCTCTCAGAGTCCCTGTCCTTCTCCGCAGAGCGGGAGTAATAATAGAGCCAACCTGGGGGTTGTTGTGAGGAGTGAATCAATGCATGTAAAGTACTTGGTGTGATACCTGACGAGGAGAAAAGGCTTAATGTTTTATCTTAAATAATGCTCTATATATACATATATATAATTTTTAAATCCTCACTCAAGGACATAAGGATATGTTTATTTTTTTATATTTTTATTGATTTCAGAGAGAGGAAGGGAGAGGGAGAGAGATTGAAATATCAATGATGAGAGAGAATCATTGATTGGCTGCCTCCTGCACGCCCCTACTGGGGATGGAGCCCGAAACCCGGGCATGTGCTCTCGACCTGAATCGAACCCGGGACCCTTCAGTCCGCAGGCTGACGCTCTATCCATTGAGCCAAACCGGATGGGACAGGATATGTTTATTGATTTGAGAGAGAAGGGGGGGGAGAGAGAGAGAGAAAGACAGAAAGAGAAAGAGAAACATCAATGTGAGAGTAACATGGATCAGTTGCCTCCAGCATGTGCCCTGACTGGGGGATTGAACCCAAAACCTGGGAATGTGCCCTGACCAGGGATCAAACCCGCAACTTTTTAAAAAAATATATTTTATTGATTTTTTACAGAGAGGAAGGGAGAGAGATAGAGAGTTAGAAACATTGATGAGAGAGAAACATCGATCAGCTGCCTCCTGCACATCTCCCTCTGGGGATGTGCCCGCAACCCAGGTACATGCCCTTGACCGGAATCGAACCTGGAACCTTTCAGTCCGCAGGCCGACGCTCTATCCACTGAGCCAAACCGGTTTCGGCACGCAACTTTTGGTGCATGAGAAGATGCTCCAACCAACTAAGCCACCTGGCCAGGAAATAATGCTTTATATTTCAGTAGCTTGTTTTTATTGGGAGAGGAAGAAAGAGATGGGTCTTTCCCTTCGGAGCACTGAACACTGTTTATAGCAGTGCTCCAGGAGAACGTTAGAATTGGAGAAATTCATTTTGCCTCAGAATATAAACTTCTATAGTTCACATTCCCTTCTCTGTAATTTAGAAACCCAAAATATCTGAGAGTGCCCAGATGTCTCAAACCTCATGTGGTGGCCAAATCTGAACTTGCACATTGCTCTTTATTTTTTTTCTGTTGCTCTAATCACAGGTGTCAAAGCGGAAATAGTAGTTGGGTTACGAGGTGCTGCCCCAGACCTATGTGGGTTATTTAAATACGGCATATGCATTGATTTACCTTTCTAAATCCCCCAAATTTTGAATTCTGAAACTCATTTAGGCCGCAGAGTTGTGGTACGGGATTGTGAACCTGTATTCAACTTTCATTTGAGCAACCTCAGTAGGCTACGTACACAGACAGGCAGACAGATGCATAATGTGAATTGCAGGTGTTGAGGGCTCAGCTGTTCTATTATATCTCAACATGAACAGTTTAAAAACAGTAGATACTGACAGCCTAGGCATCTAGGCCCAAACTCCAGTTATTCTAGGATCCACTAGATTTGCTCTCGGGGAGTCATAAAGCATTTTTTAAATGTCCAGGTGTGGACAGGATTATTCATAATAGCCAAAAATGGAAACAACCCAAATACCCATCAACAGATTAATGGTTTAAAAAATGTAGTATAACTAGACAATGGAATCCTATATAATAAAAGGCTAATATGCAAATTGTCCCCCAGGAGTTCAACTGGGAATTCGACCAGTGGCGGGGCCAGCAGGCCTCGACTGGGGCAGGCTGGCCGGACCCCACCTGTGCATGAATTCATGCACCGGGCCTCTGGCATTAACTATAATAATAAATCTATAATAATAAAAGCATATAATAATATTAGCATATAATAATATGCTAATTAGATCAGACAGCCTAACGACCTTCCAGACATCCTTCTGGACGAAGCCGGGGCTGCAAGGGCTGAGCCCCTTGCACAAATTTCATGCATCGTGTCTTTAGTTCAGCCATAAACAGGAGTGAATGGTACCTGCCACAGTGTGGAAGACCTCGAAAATGCTGTGCTTCGTGAAAGAAGCCGGACAGAAACGGCTGCATACTGTTCGATTTCGTTTGTATGAAGTGGATGGCTCTCTGAACGGCCATACTTCGTTTATGTGCCTCGTAATTTTTTCTTGAAAAACTGGACATTTTGAATATTTTAATGTGTCTCTCTCAGAGTAGATTCTCTACCCCCACCCCAGGGTTTGTTGCTGCTGCTCCGTATGGGTTGTCATGATTTATTTGTTTAGTGACTTTTCTAGACTTTTAAAATAAAGACTATATTCTTGGCCATGCGGGGTCAGTGACTTAACAGAGATTACCTTACCCGCCCAGAACGAAACAGAAATTGCCCAGTCTTTGCAGCTGGGCTCTGTGGGAGTCGGGACACGCTTTCAAGACTCAGTGGGCAGTTTACAACCTTCACCTTCACTTCCTGGTTGCACAGAACGAAGGTCAGCCAGAGGTGCGAGCTTAGAGCCTTTGGGGTCTTTTCTGAGCGTGTGCCTACCCTGGGCACATGGCCTTCTAGGTTCCCTGAAATATGTAGAAGGTTTTTAAATTTTTATTTTATTTTTTAATGAACGAAATTCTACAGTTTAAATTAGGGCTCACTCTTTGTGTTGTGTAGTTCTATGGGTTTTGGCGAATGTATCTGTCGTCATAGTATCGTACAGAGTAATTTCACTCCTCTAACAATCCCTCCATGGTCCACCTGTTCATCTCCCACCCCCCACTCCCCACCCCCCACCCCCCACCCACCAACCCGGGCAGTCAATCTTTTTATTGTCTCTATAGTTTTGTCTTTTCCAGAATGTCATATAGTTGGAACCATACACTATATAGCATTTTCAGACTGGCTTCTTTCACTCAGCAATATGCGTCTATGGTTCCTCCGTGTCTTTTTGTGGCTTGAGATCTCCTTGCTTCTCATTGTATGGATGTAGCAATTCGTTTATCCATTCTCCTACTGAGGGACATCTCGGGTGCTTCTAGTTTGGGCAGGATGAAGAACGCTGCTATAAACATTTGTGTGCAGGTTTTGTGTGGACGTAGGTTTTTAACTCACTGAGGTAGTTACCTAGGAGTGTGCTGGCTGGGTCGTATGGTAAGGCCATGTTTAACTTTGTAAGAAACGGCCAGTGTGGGAGCTTTTCAGTGCCCTTATTCCCCAAGCATCTCAAGCTCCAGCCTTTCCTCCCTGCTTTCCATGGCTGGTCTGTTGTCGGCCCCAGATAACATCCTTTGTCCCAAGCTGTAGCAAATGGTTCATTGTTTTTTTAATGTTTTCAGCAAACCTCCTCCCCCCCATCCCCATTGCTACTCTCTGCCTTGAGAGAGTTCCAAATTGAGCAAGATCAAGGCAAGACCTTTGCGTTAGACCTTCAGGAGCCATTCCACAGGGGAAGGCAGACAACCTCAGTTCTTTGAGAACAAGGTCCTCTCTGCTGCCTCCCACACCAGAGCAGTCTTCAAAACCGCTGTGGTGCTAGGGAGGGGGTGGGAAGAGGGGGTGGGACAGGGGTGAGTTAAAACCACACAGGGCTCTCCTCCCAGGTGTCATTCACCTTTTTCTTTCTTTTTTTTTACTAATATATTTTATTGATTTTTTACAGAGAGGAAGGGAGAGAGAGTTAGAAACATCGATGAGAGAGAAGCATCGATCAGCTGCCTCCTGCACACCCCCTACTGGGGATGTCCCCGCAACCCAGATACATGCCCTTGACCGGAATCAAACCTGGGACCCTTCAGTCCGCAGGCCCACACTCTATCCACTGAGCCAAACCGGTTCAGCTCACCTTTTTCTTAATGAGGGTTCACTTAGTTGCTATAAACCCTTGACTGTTTTTCCAGAGTTGCAATAATGTTTCTTTGGTGCCACAGCTGGGAAGTTTTAAATTCACTAATTCAATTCTTCTACTTCCTACACAGTTCTATTTAGATAGTCTAGTTCCTCTTGAGTCAGTTTTTGTAATTTGAATCTTTCTAGGAATTTGTTCTAATCTAATTTACCTAATTTGTTGGCATGCATTTATTCATAATTTTCCTTTATAATCCTTTTTTATTTTTGTAAGGTCATTTCGTGATATTTTCTCTTTAAATTTCTAATTTTAGAAATTTGAGTCTTTTTCTCTTCTCTCTTTTTTTGGGATAAATTCTGCCAGTTTAGATGTTCCATAGTTAGATTCCCTTAGCATGGAGACTTAAAGTGTGAAGTTAATCATTATCTCTTTCTTTTATCCAAATGATTCAAAACTTGTAGTAGTTTTTGAGCCAAGGTCTATGAGGTAGACTCTTAGGCTTTGTCTGGAAAAGTCTCTGTCGCTCCCTCGTGAACAGCAGTTTTCCTGCGCCGAGTTCTGTGCTGACTCTCCTCCTGACTTCCTCTGCTGCCGTGTGTCCCTTGCCTTCCAGCCTCGTTTCTGTTGGGAAGTTTATCATCAATCTAGTCATCATCCCGTTGTAGACTGTCTGCCTGTTTGTTTCTTTCTGGTAGGTTTCAGGGTTTTCTCTTTGTCTTTGGTGTTCTGCAGTTCTGCTGTGTGTCGAGGAGTGAACTCGTTTTTATTTATTCTGCTCTGACCTTGCCATGCTTGATTACTAACCACATCTCTTCCAAGAATCATATCTTTGAGTTTGGATTCATGTGTTTCTGTAGCTCTGGAAATTCCTCCACCGTCATCTCTTGACTATACTGTCTCTCCTACGATCTCTCCTCTTTCCTTTTGGGACCCCTGTTAGGCATTGGCTTCTTCTCCATTCATGTTTTCTCAACTTCTCATTCTTTATCTCTGTGCTGCCTTCTGGGGGGATTTCCTGGGTTTGCTCTGCCAGTTCATTGATGCTCTCTTAGCACTGTGTAATCTGCTGTTCAACCTCCAGTGAATTTAATTTGTTTGCAGTTCTAGAAGGTCCATTTGTTTCTTTTTAAAAATGTTTGTTCTTGTCCCATACTGACTTCTTTTCTTACACTATGTTTTGTTGTCTCCCATCGTCCTATTTTTGGGATGTTTCTCTAGGCTTGTGTGCCATTTTTCTCTTAATTTCGTTTTCCTGTGAATGGCACGGCTCCTCCAGGGGCCCAGACCTGCGTTTCCTGTCACCTCAAGGTGCTGTTTCCTTTTCCCACGTGTCTGTTATGACCCCAGGTCCCAGCCTCTAGCGTAATGCTCTTTAATAGAAATATACTCTGAGTCATGTATATAATTTTAAACTTTCTAATAAGCCACATTAAGAAATAAAAGAGGCAAATGAAATGAGTTTAAATAAAATTATATTTAACCCTCTAGGTACAAAGTATTCTCACTGTAACATGTCATCAATATAAAAAATTATTATTTTTCTGCACTAAGTCTCCCAAACTCAGCGTGTATTTTACACTCACAGCACATCTCAGTGTCGGGCCAGGCCACGTGTGACCAGTGGCTGCCGTAGGGGACAGCGGCTCCAGGCCCATGAGTCTGATGTTCCCCTTGTGCTTACACCTCTGGCTTTGAGTTTTCTCACTGCTGCTGGCACTTGGGGTTTTACCTGTCTCTTGAGCGTGACTGTGTATTAAAAGTTCTCTTTTCTCATATTTCTATGTGTTTATAGCTGGAAAAGAGGTCAGTTCAGTCCACCATGTTGCTGGGAGTCCTTCCATTTAGTCCTTACAACCACTTTATGATGGAAGCTACTCTTATGCCCAATTTACAGATGAGGAAACTGAGTCTCGTGGAGCTTAAGTGACTCCCAGGGTCATAGGGCTATTAAGTGTCAGAGAACAGACCCAAATACAGGCCTGTTTGAATTCCAAGTCCAAGTTCAATCCACTACACTGTGTTGCCATCTTGTAATTTTGATTCCTCCTTGTTCCTTTTTAGGAATTAGAGACCAGGAGTTCTCTCCTCCCTGAATCCTTGCACAACTTTGCTCATCTGGAGAGTAACTCCTGGCCAAAACCTGGCAGCAGATAACCATGGACCAGTACAGCCTTGGGGAAGAGGGTGCCCTTCCATCCAAGCGGCACCTCCCTTCCTTATCCGAGGGCCAGGGGCTCCACTGCAGTGACACCGTCAGCCGGGACCTGGGGTCCAGCACACGAGACCTGCTCTACGCTGGCCTGAGTGGCTTGGACCTGGACCCCAGCCTCCCAAAGCCCGGTGTGCCCAGCGAGGCCCTGGAGGACAATTTAGATGCAGTGTCCCTGTACTCGGGGAAGGACAGTGACTCCGTGAAGGTGCTGGAGGAGTATGCAGACCCGGAATCTCAGGCTTCCTTACAAGGTAACGCTGTCCCCGTGGGTCCCAGGGCCTGGCGGGCTGCAGGGGGTTGGCTCTGCCCGATGGGTTATGGAAGTGTCTCTCGCACAGATGAATGGGGAGCAGTTACCCTTTTCCCACTTGGGACTTGTTCCCAACTTCCTAGTCGAGAAAACGTACCACTGGTGTTAGGGAACGATGCTGAGAAGGGTGGCTGTTTGGGGATATCCTAGTCTCGTGAGTGGTGTGGGCAGACCTTCGAGTGTACGGGAGACTTTCCTCTCCGTCACCACTTCTCAGAGGCCCTTTCACACTTCCAGACCCAGCCGGGAGCCTGTCCATCTGCTGCTTCTAAACCGCCCAAGCCCAGGGTCTTTATCTGTAAAGTGGGGGGACAGTAACACCCTCCTTTCTTCCCCCAGAGTACCAGTAAGAGAAAGCAACAGAAGACATGAACGCAAGTGCACTTTGTAGACTGTAAAGCTCTGGACAGATGAGAGTTATTTTGTTATTTTTACCCACATTGTTAGAATTCATTTCAGACAGCCCATCGGTTCGTTTCGAAGTCTTTCTCTGCAAGCAGTGGAGTGGTTAAAAGATCCCAATAGTTAATGCCAGAAGCCAATTCCAGCATGTCATAATGGCAGAAGGTTGATGGACCTTGGGGACTCAACAAGGGCTGAGTCACATATGTTGTCACCTGTTGGGAATGGCTGAGGACATTTCCCCAAACCTGAAAAGGGATGATTGTTTGTTGCCAGACAGCTCAGGGCATCTTAATCTACATGTTACTGCCTCCTACTGGCCAAACACCTGAACAGCCGTAGGCTAATTCCCCCAATCTGCCAATGCCTCTGTATAGGAAACCCTGACCCTTTGAGTGTATATCTCTGCCTGGCCTCAGGACAATTTGTGTTAATAAAAAGCATGGGGGCCGAAACCGGTTTGGCTCAGTGGATAGAGCGTCGGCCTGCCGACTGAAAGGTCCCAGGTTCGATTCCGGTCAAGGGCATGTACCTTGGTTGCGGGCACATCCCCAGTGGGAGATGTGCAGGAGGCGGCTGATCAATGTTTCTCTCTCATCGATGTTTCTAACTCTCTGTCTCTCTCCCTTCCTCTCTGTGAAAAATCAATAAAATAAAAATAAATTTAAAAAAGCATGGGGTCCTGAGACGAGGAGATCTTAGTTCCTTTTAGCTAAGCTCCTCTGACCGCCATATGCCTTTCAAAATTATGCTTCGTCTCTGGACTCATACTTAAGTTACACACAGCCCCTTTTCCAGATTGCTGAACCCTTCTTAATGCCGGAACAAGAACACCGGCAGTTTAAATGAGGAAAAGCAGGCCTTCATTAAATCTCCTTTTGGTTTGCCTTCAGGCTTCCCCACAAGATAAATTCCGTTTTGGTTTTCAATCTTCTTTATGGTGGTGGGTTGGTTGCTCAGATGGGTTGACTGAGCTAGAGCTCCTTGAAGTTTATAGCCACACTGTGCGCGTGGAAGGGCACATGTGAAACAGCAGCCCTGCAAACATGTTAACCTTCATTGGAACAGGCAGCTCCCAAAGGCCCTGAAGACTTGCTGCCATGAAAGCCTTCTGAGCCCCCACTCGCATACGATGTGGAAGCCAGGGCGTTAGTCTTGTCACCATGTAGGAACAGTAGCTAAACGTGAAGTCCTAGACTCCTGGGACATCTGAGTGTTGTAGGCACCAGGCCAGGCCCGGGGATACAGTGATGAGGGTTTTCAGCCCAGGCCACAGAAATCACCTGGAAAATGCTGCTAAGTGCAAATACTAGTATGTGCGCATTATGCTGGGCAGAAACACTGTAGCTTCCCCTGATTTTCATAGGGGTCTGTGCACCCCCCCCTCCCCCCAGTGTTACAAATCATTAGTCTAACTCAGCTTTTCCTAATTTGTTTTAAATATATAGATATAGATATAGATATAGATATTAATTGATTTCAGAGAGGTAAGGAGAGGGAAAGAGAGAAACAGCAATGATGAGAGAGAATCATTGATTGGCTGCCTCCTGCATGCCCCCAACTGGGGATCGAGCCTGCAACCCAAGTACGTGCCCTTGACCGGACTCAAACCCAGGACCCTTCACTCTGCAGGCTGATGCTCTATCCACTGAGAAAAATGAGCTAGGCCCTAATTTGTTTTAAACTTGAAGTTTTTCATCTCATTTTTTAAAAAGGGATCTACTGAACATTAAATTTCTATTCTTTACACTTCTCTAACGTAAATTTAGGTCCATATAAATGCATATACTTACGTTAATTTTAAAATTAGAAAAGTAATGCATATTTATTAAAGAAAACTTAGGAAATAAAGCAATGTAATAACAAGAAAAATCCCACTCTGGCTCCCACATGTAAATTTTTAAAAATGTGAGTAAAGTCACTCAGAAAAACATGGTTTTGCAGAGGTGTATTAAGTGTATCATTCTCTGTTTTTTTTTTAAAATATAATTTATTGATTTTTTTACAGAGAGGAAGGGAGAGAGATAGAGAGTTAGAAACATCAATGAGAGAGAAACATCGATCAGCTGCCTCGTGCACATCTCCTACTGGGGATGTGCCCGCAACCCAGGTACATGCCCTTGACCGGAATCAAACCTGGGACCTTTCAGTCCGCAAGCCGACGCTCTATCCACTGAGCCAAACCGGTTTCGGCTCATTCTCTTTTTAAAACTTAGAGTATCTACTTACTTTTTAAAATATATATATATTACTGATTTTTTACAGAGAGGAAGGGAGAGTGAGAGTTAGAAACATCAATCAGCTGCCTCATGCACACCCCCTACTGGGGATGTGCCCTCAACCAAGGTACATGCCCTTGACCGGAATCGAACCTGGGACCTTTCAGTCGGCAGGCCGACGCTCTATCCACTGAGCCAAACCGGTCAGGGCGAGTATCTGCTCTCTTACATGCAGGTAGACCACGCGGTGGTCACTGTAGCAGTCGTTTATCCCATTGTGTTGTTTGACCATATTCTTGCTCATTAGGCTGCTATAGTGTTTGTGAACAACTCTGCACATCAAGTTTTCTTTTTAGTTAGTTCTTTGGACATCTTTAAAAAAAATGTTTATTGATTGATTTTAGATAGAGGAAGAGAGAGAGAAAGAAACATCGATTTGTCATTCCCCTTGTTGATGCAGTCATTGGTTGCTTCTTGCATGTGCCCTGACGGGATCAAACCTGCAACCTTGGTGTATTGAGACGACGTTGTATCAGCTGAGCTACCTGGCCAGGGCCTGAACATTTGCTTCTAAGTCAGTTTGCCCGTCAGAGAACGTACAGTTTTAGAGCTCCTTTAACAATTACTCTCTGGGAAGATCAAGTGCCTTCCCAGACCAGTGACTCTGTTTGCCTATTTTTCAATGTCCTTGCTAATTTTTCAAAACAACGTTTTGTTTTCTAGTTTAATAGTTTCTTTAATGAGCATTTTAAAAGTAACTTAGCAAGACCAGGGCTTTCCCCTGAGGGAGGCCTGTTTTTCCTCATTTAAACTGTTGGAATCTTTTAATCACTCATCACAGTAATTCTCATATGAAGATGTAAACCAGGCAAGTGAAGTGACAGATGGTCCACCCCAGAGGCACAGTTGGGACAAAAGTCTGGCTCCTTCCTGCTGTGTTTCTCACACTGCATCTCAGCCACAGAGACTTGCCATCTGGGTCCTTCAGTGCCGTCCCCTCCCCTCCCCCTTCCCTGGCCTGTGACAGTCACGGATGCTGCCTTTAGCTTCCTAGCTAAATGGTGAGTTCTCAGCTTGCCGTCTCATGCAGGCTGTTCCATCCCGAAGGCCGTCCAAGGGGAAGAAAGGTCTCCCATTGCTCATCCATCCAGCAGATGGTCATTGAGCACCTACGAGTGCCCGGATGGGAAGTCCAGCAGCTGGAGCAGGGAGCCGGCAGAGTCCCGCGTCCATGCCCTGAGCAGTTCTAGTGATGTGAGACCAGCTCCCTTTACCCTTTAGTCACCAAACCCAGCTCTGTCCCTTGGAGCAAGACAGAGCCATCCACTCCCTCCTCCACACGCTGGCCCTTCAGGTGTCTGAGGGCATCGCCCCCCTCCCCCCAGAACATTTCCAGCCCCTTCAGTTCCTCCAATGACAAGATTCATAAAAATACCCTTTTATCATTTTACCCCCAAAATGCAGGAAACACGGACAATTCAGATACACAAGAAGAAGAAAATAAAAATGACCAGTCAATTTATTCTCTCTGTTTTCTGAATACATTTCTTTTTCTTTTTCTAAAACTGGGGCAGTTCTGTTTTGCAACAGGCTGCTTTTTTCTGGCTTAGTGCAGCATGAACATCCTTTCGTGTCATCGAGCATTTTTCTACGGTTTTATCTGAAGTGCGTATGTCATACACCATTTAACCCACCAGGCCGTGACCTGCATGCCTCCTGTCAGATATTAGTCGTTTCCAGCATTTCTCCAGGAAAAACAGTGTGGCCGTTGAGTCCCTCACAGCAAACTCGACAAGTCTACATTTATTTCCTTCATTAAAAACCCAAAGTAGCCGAAGCCGGTTTGGCTCAGTGAATAGAGCGTCGGCCTGCGACTGAGGGGTCCCAGGTTCGATTCCGGTCAAGGGCATGTACCTGGGTTGCGGGCACATCCCCAGTAGGAGATGTGCGGGAGGCAGCTGGTCGATGTTTCTCTCTCATCGATGTTTCTAGCTCTCTATCTCTCTCCCTTCCTCTCTGTAAAAAAAATCAATAAAATATATTAAAACAAAACAAAACAAAACAAAAACCCGAAGTAGAATTGGCTGGGAGAAAGGATTGAGACTCTCTTAAGGTTTTGGAGTGTGTATTTCTGGATCACCTTTCTCGGAGTGAAATGGGTGGGGTGGTCAGAAAGCCCCGCCCTCTTACCCACGGAGAGCCTCAGGCTGCTGTCCCCTGGAGCAGGGCACCAAGACTGGGTGCCTCCTGCAGGTGCACCGAACAGCTGCCTTCTCTCCCTCCCCTGGTCCTAACCCGTTTCCTCTGAAGGAAAGCTGCTGAAGTGGGGGTTCCCGGCCCACTCTCCCCAAGCCGGCCGTGCCTCTCAGCTGCAGAGCCTCCAGCCGGCTCCTTGACCGCCCCATGTCTCTAACCTGTGCTTTCTCCCCTGTGTAGACCTGGGGCTGGGCCCGCTTAAGGCGCCTAAAGACACTGACGAAGGAGGCAGGGCGAGCTCGGGGAGTGCAAGGAAAGGAAAGCGGCAGCACAGCTCCCCCCAGAACCCGCTTCTGGACTGCAGCCTCTGCGGGAAGGTGTTCAGCAGCGCCAGCTCTCTGAGCAAGCACTACCTGACGCACAGCCAGGAGAGAAAGCACGTCTGCAAAATCTGCAGCAAGGCCTTCAAGCGGCAGGACCACCTGTACGTAGGAGTCCTGACAGCTCTGCAGGGGGCAAAGGGGGAGGGGGCAGGGGCGTTCCTGTATCTCCTCCATCCCCTCTCACATCAGCTTTTCCCACCCCTCCTGGATGGTCTCACCTCCGTGTTCCCCAGATGGATGTCACCTGTGCTGAGCCCCAGACTCCCCCTTCTCACACTGCCAGTGCCTGGGGCAGGGCTGGCACTGCCCTGGACGGGTCACTGTTCGGAGCCCCCAGATTCACACCAGGGAGGAAGTGGCTGCTACCATGTGTAGCCGGGACCCTGGTGGTTTAAAGACACATAGCGGCTCGCTCCTGAAGCAGTGCTGAGCCCCCGAGTACCGTTCGGAGTCCCTGGTGGGTGTCAGGGCGACGGGTCTGCGTGCCATGAGGAATATGTGCTGGGACAACACTGGGCATGAGAGTGTCTGAAACGCCTGCTTCTAGAACATGATGATGAAGTATTAACTCTTGTTTTTCTTTTTGAACTTCTTTCATTTTTAGAACTCTTAATTTTTCTTTTTAATTCTTGATTTTAAAAAGAAAGTCCATGATAAGAGTTAGGGGCAGAATTTCCTTTGTTCTTGATGTCTGGGAAGTTGATGAGCTTTTCTTGCTAGTAAGGAGGGAAAGACAGGCTTTTCTCAGACTAAGAGACTTGCACGTGGGAAGTACATCCCTTGCAGCACTCCTAACCCTTACCTGAGGCTTTGATTAATTTACCTTTTGTTGTTGTTAATCCTCACCTGAGGGTATTTTCTCATTGATTTTTAGTGAGTGGAAGGGAGGGAGGGAGAAGGAGAGAGAGAAATACTGACGTGAGAGCGACATAGATTGGTTGTCTCCCGCACACGCCCCACCCAGGGCTGGGGATTGAACCTGTAATCCCGGTACGTGCCCTTCACTGGGAATCGAACCCGAGACCTTTCAGTGTGCGGGCCAACACTCTAACCCAGCAGTTCTCAACCTGTGGGTCGTGACCCCTTTGGGGATCAAACAACCCTTTCACAGGGGTCGCCTAAGACCATCGGAAAACACATATATAATTACATATTGTTTTTGTGATGAATCACTATGTTTTAATTATGTTCAATTTGTAACAATGAAAATACATCCTGCATATCAGATATTTACATTCCGATTCATAACAGTAGCAACATTGCAGTTATGAAGTAGCAACGAAAATAATTTTATGGTTGGGGGTCACCACAACATGAGGAGCTATATTAAAGGGTCGAGGCATTAGGAAGGTTGAGAACCACTGCTCTAACCATTGGGAACACTGCCCAGGGCTGATTCATTTATCTTTTCCTTTATCCTCTTGCCCACTCAGACCCAAAGGAAAGGAAGTTAATTTGCTCATGTCACAAGTTGGTCACAGTTGGGCTAGAAATGGGGTCTCCGGATTCCTTCTCCGCGGCTTCTCTCAAAGGGAAGCCCCGGGCCGGCCTGTGGGGAGGGACGTTGCTATTCCCTGCACATGCCCCACGGGCCACATTTGCACCTGTCCACTGGGACTATGGGGAACCCAGAGGGTGGCTTATGTTTATAATATATTCATGTAGATATGACTATGATATAAACGTAATACACATTTGTATTCATCGATATTTGCAGAAATTGTGGGCACATTTGTCTGTTTTCCAGAAAGTGTTCTGATTGGGCGTCTGGACTTTTTTCTTTTTGCTGCGGGGGTTCCCGGTAGCTGTCTCCTGCAGCAGTTCTCAACCTGTGGGTCGAGAACAATGAAAATACATCCTGCATATCAGATATTTACATTACCATTCATAACAGTAGCAAAATGACAGTTATGAAGTAGCAATGAAAATAATTTTATGGTTGGGGGTCACCACAATGTGAGGAACTGTATCAAAGGGTCGCGGCATTGGGAAGGTTGAGGACCACTGGGGAACCCAAGGGGATGCAAACATTCCTGTTAGAGGAAGGGTGTCCCCGGCTCGCACCTCCCCCGTGCACCCTGCAGAGCTCTGTTCTGGGGGCTGCTCAGAGAGGCTGCTTGGAAAAACGGTTCTGTGGCAAGTAAGGTTGAGATGTGGAAAGTCAAACAGATGCTTCCCTATCTGCTGCGTGGCTTTTACATTTTGCTCCTGTGCGCTGTGAACCTCCCAGAAGCATATAATGTTTTTTCAAAACTTATTTGCCAGCTGAGCCCAAGTCCTCGGGGAGCAACTCTGGAGGACTGGTGTTCCTCGGGAACCCACTTTGGGGAACTCTGGCCTGGCTTCCACTGATTTTTTTCAGATAAGGGGTTTACTTAAAGGTGAGGGAGAGGAGCACCCCTCCCAGATGGCTTCTCCCGTAGTGGGAGCTGAGGGCGTTTTTCTGAATCGTGGGGCACCCTGGGGTCCTCTCAGTGGGAGGCCCTAGTGGAGCCTGCTGACTTCCTTCTCCTGTGTGACTCCAGGACCGGGCACATGCTCACCCACCAGAAGACCAAGCCCTTCGTGTGCATCGAGCAGGGCTGCAGCAAGAGCTACTGCGACTACCGCTCGCTGCGCCGGCACTACGAGGTGCAGCACGGCCTGTGCATCCTGAAGGAAGCGCCCGCGGAGGAGGAGGCCTGCGGGGACTCCCCCCACGCCCAGGAGGTAGCCGGCCCACCCGCACCCAGTGGCCTGCGGTCCCTGATGCCCCCAGAGGCCAGGTCCCCTGGCTCCCTCTTGCCCAACCGGGACCTCCTGCGCTGTATCGTGAGCAGCATTGTCCACCAGAAGATCCCTTCTCCCTGCCCGGCCCCAGCAGGGCCTTCAGACAGCAGCGAAGGGAGGAACACGGCCTGTCCCTGCCCACCCTCATCCGGGTCCTCCTCCTGCACCCCAGCAAGCACCCCAGCAGCCCCAGGAGCCCTGGGCCCTGAGGTTCCCAAGGAGCCGCGTCCCCCGCAGAAGGAGCCTGTCGCTGATATGTTCACAGCCGTCCACTCAAGGGCAGCAGAGAATGGTGGCCCCGACCCATCCGAGCCGGAGCCTTGGTTGCTCCAGCTCCCATCCGCCCTGGAGGGCTGGCCTGAGGGCGGCCCCCTGCCTGCCTGCCTGCCTCTGTTCCGAGGCCAGACGGGCCCCTCCAGTTCCCAGCCATCCAGCCACAACTTCCAGTGGCTCCGGAACCGGAACCTGCCCGGCTGCCCCAAGAGCAAAGGGAACAATGTGTTTGTGGTCCACAAGGCCCCAGCGGTGCAGTCCCCGGAGGGCCCGGAATCCGGCCCCGGGCCCAACAGCTCCTCCCCCAGCAGGGAGCCCTCCCCCAGCTCGGGCCTCAGTCTGGAGGACGTGCTGCCCTTCGCACCCTCGCTCCTGAAGGCGCCTGGGGAGGCCTCGGGTGACCCCAGACATGCCAGCGGGGAAGATGACAACTGGGCCTCCAGAAAGAGCCAGTGTGACTGCGACACGTTCCCGTGGCAGAACCCCAGGGAGCCCGGCCTGCAGGACGTCCAGAAGCCGGGTGGGCTCCCGTCAGACGCCACCCCGCTCTTCCGGCAGCTCTTCCTGAAGTCGCAGGAGTCTCTGGTGAGCCACGAGCAGATGCAGGTGTTCCAGATGATCACCAAGTCCCAGCGGCTCTTCTCCCACGCCCAGGTGGCAGCCGCGTCCTCCCAGCTGCCGGGCCCCGAGGGCAAGCAGGCCGCCCTGAAGTCGGGGCCGTGGTCGCAGCAGCCCCTGCCAATGACGCCCAGTGCTGACTCTCTCCATGCTGGCCCTGGGAACCCGGAGCCTGAGGGGTCCCCAGTCCACAGGAGAAAAACCGCAGCTGCTCTCCCCAGAGCAGCCTCTCCTGGCAGCGCGAAATGGGACTCGAAGGGAGGACCAAAGGTGGCCACCGCCCCACCGTCCCTCACAGCATCATCTCTGGACCCTCCTGACAACCCAGACATCTCCTCTCTGGCCAAGCAGTTGAGATCTGCAAAAGGGACCCTGGACCTGGGGGACATGTTCTCCCCCGGCGGCCCACAGCAGAGCCAGGCAGGGGGGGACCAGCCGCCTGGAGCCCCGGGCCCTGGGAAGCAGACCCAGGCTGAGAACGGTGCGGCATCAGGAGCCACGAAAGGGGAAAGGGGCTCGGCCTGCACCCGGGGCGGAGGCTACAGGCTCTTCTCCGGCAACCCCAGGGCCCAGCGCTTCTCAGGCTTCCGGAAGGAGAAGGTGAAAATGGACATGTGCTGTGCCGCTTCTCCCAGCCAGGTGGCCATGGCCTCCTTCTCCTCGGCGGGGCCTCCGGCGGACGCCGCCCGGGACTCCAAGTCCAAGCTGACCATATTCAACAGAATCCAGGTACCACAGGGGTTGGTCTAACCGCAGGGCTGAGCGTCCATCACCACTCTGCCAGAACATTTCAGCCCCAGAGAAACCCCCACTTAGTTGTCACCCCCAATCTCTCCATCCCTCCCAGCCCCCGGCAACCAGGAATCTACCTTCTCTCTCTCTGGATTTGCCTGCTCTGGACATTTCATGGCATTGGAATCATACACCGCATGGCCCTTTGTGACCACTTCTTTCACTCAGCGTAGTGTTCCAAGTTCGTCCATCTGTAGCACGTGTCAGTGCTTCATTTTCAGGGCTGAGTAACATTCCTTCGTACGGGCACCTCACATTTTGTTCATCCGTTCATCAGTTGACCCTTCTTGGTCATTGTGAATAGTGCTGCTGTGGACATGGGTGTCCATGTTTTGTGCAGGCATGTTTTCATTTCACTTGGGAAATACCGAGGAGTGGAATTGCTGGGTCAGATGGTAACTCTGTGTTGGACCATGTGAGGAACTGCCCGACAGTTTTCCAAAGCAGCTGCATCAGTTTACATTCCCACCCACAAGCCATCGAGGGCTCCAATTTCTCCAGGTCCCCTCTAGCCCGTTGTTGTCCTGTTATCATAGCCTTCCTCGTGGCTGTGCAGAGCTCTCCTTAAGGTTTCATTTGCATTGCTCTGATGCCTACCAATGTTGAGCATCTCTCTACCCTATGTGCTTATTGGCATTCGCAGATCTCTTTTGGTTCAGTGTTTATTCAGATTCTTTGTCCATTTTTATTTTTATTTTTTTATTGATTTTTAAAGGAAGTGGGGGAGAGAGAGAGAGAAACATTGATGTGAGTGAGAAACATTGATTGGTTGTCTCCCGTATGCTCCCTGACCAGGGATTGAACTCGAAACCTAGGAGTGTTCCCTGATCAGGAATCGAACCTGCGACCTTTTGGTGTACACTGCTCCAGCCAACTGAGCCACTCAGCCAGGTCTTTGACCATTTTTAAATTGGGCTATTTGACTTTTTATTATTGAGCTATAAAAGTTATGTATTATGAATGCAAGTCCTTATCAGACATATGACTTTCAACAATTTTCTTCCATTTTGTGGGTTTTCTTTTCACTTTCTTTTCTTTCTTTTTTTAATATGTTTTTATTGATTCTTAGAGACAGAGGAAGGGAGAGGGACAGAGATAGAAACATCGATGAGAGGGGAAACATCAACATTGACCAGCTGCCTCCTGCACGCCCCCTGCTGGTGATCGAGACTGCAACCCAGGCATGTGCCCTGACGGGGAATTGAACCAGTGACCTCTGGGTGCATGGGTTGATACTCAACCACTGAGCCACAACAGCTGGGTTCACTTCCTTTTTTTTATACACTTTTAAAAAAATACGTTTTCATTGATTTTTTTAGCGAGGAAGGGAGAGGGAGAGATATATAGAGAGAAACATTAATCAGCTGCCTCCTGACCAGGATCAAACCTGCAACCTGGGTATGTCTCCTGACCGGGAATCAAACCAGTGACCCTTCCATTTATTTATGCGTTCATTGATTGTTTCCTGTATGTGCCCTGACAAGGGATCAAACCCCAAACCTTGGTGTATCAGGACACTGCTCTAACCAACTGAGCCAGCCCAGAGGGCTGTCTGTTCTGGCTTCTGTTTTGGTGTCATCCAAGAGACCATTGCCTAATTCAAGGTCGCAAAGAATTACACCTGTATTTTCTTCTAGGCATCTTAGAGTTTTAGCTCTTGCAAACCTCGTTTCTGATATGTTGGCTCGGGTGTATTTTTATCTTCAGGGTGGAAATATCTACCGGCTCCCCCATCTGATGAAGGAGGAGAACATGGCAGGTGGATGGTAAGTTTAGAAGTCCCTCCCCCACATCTGGGGGAGCTCAGCCCCTTCTCTTCCATGTGCTGGCCCTGGGTAAGCGAGCTCTGGATGTGTCAGTCCTGACGAGGTGTGCGCCAGGCCCTGAAGAATTGGGGTGTCGTCTCCATTTCTTAGGGTTCATCTAGAGTTGTCAGCGGATGAGATTTAAAAAAGAAAAGAAAACTGGAGTCAGTGATCAGGGGCAGAGTCCCATTCTGGCATTCTTCCCTCCTGCATGTCTCCCGCAGTAGCCAGCAAAACGGGGGCCCAGCAGACTGGGCAGAGCCAAGGAGCACGTACGTCTGCAAGAACTGCAGCCAGATGTTTTACACCGAGAAAGGGCTGAGCAGCCACATGTGCTTTCACAGCGATCAGTGGCCGTCACCTCGCGGGAAGCAGGAGCAGCAGGTGAAGGGCACACGCAGTAGAGTCTGTGCTTTCAGGGTTGCTGACAGGCTTGGGGGAGAAAAGGACTGGGGGCCATTTATCTCAGGATGGAGATGTCCTCCATCGTCTGGGGGAAGCCTGGGGAGGGGCCAGGAGTCGGAACTGCAGGCTGGGGCAGCTCTTCCGCTCCCCACTCGCTGTTTCTTCTAAAGAGCCGTCTCCTCTGCTCCAGGTGTTTGGCACCGAGTTCTGCAAGCCCACGAGACAGGTGCTGAGGCCAGAGGGGGACGGGCAGAGCCCCCCCGGAGCCAAGAAGTCCTTGGACAACGCGGCCCCTTTGGAGCTCCCCATGTCGGTGCCTGCGGCGCCCACACACCGAGTCCTGGGGAGCTCGGCCAAGGTGGGTGCTGGTCAGTCCACGTCCTTCCTGCTGCTCTCCCTCCCGACCTGCTGGCCCAAACGCCACAGGCAATCCTGACTCCAGAAGAGCTTGGTTTGCGTGTTCATTCACTCACTCATTCGGCATCTGCTGAGCCTCCTCTGTGCCGGGCCCTGTGCTGGTGACACCGTGGTGACCGTGAAGGCCTCTGCCCTGCCTGCTGGGGCTCCCAGTTCAGTGCAGTAGATAGACCCTCCCCCAGACAGTGATGACCCAGAGTGGGCAGGGCAGGCTGGGGGAGGGAGCTGTGGGAGCCCTGAGAGGGCACCAGAGGGCCAGCCTGAGGAGATCAGGGAGGACTTCCTGGAGGTGGGGGTGTGGGAGCTGAGACCAGGAGGATAAGGAGGAGTAAGACTGGCAGAGGGGAAGGGAGATTGTGTGGAGGTGAGAGGGCATGGTAAGTTCAGGCAGTAGGGCTTTCAGCCTGTTACTAGAGGGTCCTGACCAGAACAGCGCATGCTGGACATGGGGACAGGGAGCCATTGTTCGTCTCACAGGCGCTGTGATCGCTTGGAGGGGAATACATTTTCGTTTTGTCAGTCACTCTGTGACTCTGGCCCCCACTGTTTAAGGGCCAGGCATGTTAACCATTGACACTGGCCTCCACGTTCCCAAACCCTCTGAGTCAGGGCCTTTCCTTGGAGTGTGGGTGCGAGAAGGCTCCAGCCTTGCACGTCACAGGCAGAGCCTCGGGTCTAGCTCCGGTGGGTGGCCCTGTCAGCCTCCTTTGTTAAGGCTCTCGGCATGGACAGCAGTGGGTGTGCCTGTCACATTTCCCTCTGTCCTCGGGGTCAGTGCCCTGAGGACTGAGCTGTGTGGCAGGAGCCTCAGTGACCCTTTGTGGGTCTGAACTGTCTTCTTCCCCAGGGGCAAGAGAAAGACATGGAAGAGAGAGACAGCAGGGAGAGCAGCCTGCACAGGAAGCGGAAGAAGCGCCCCCAGCCCAAGGCACTGTTCATCCCTCCGCCCCGCTCCACATTCGGGGAGCCAGGCCCAGGAAGATGCCACCAGAGCTGCCTGCGGTCTCCGGTGTTCCTGGTGGACCGCCTCCTGAAGGGGTTATTCCAGTGCCCTCCCTACACGCCACCCCCAATGCTCAGCCCCATCCGGGAGGGGTCTGGGCTGTATTTCAACACGCTCTGTTCCACGTCGGCTCAGGCCAGTCCCGACAAGCTCATCAGCACCACGCTGGGTGAGTGAGGCTGGGCTGGAGCTCCCAGTCATCACACGGCCGACCTCCTGTGGACCAGGCCCACTCTCCCTTTAGCATTCGGCCCAGAGATTCCCCCGCCTATGGCTGTGGGTGCCATTATAAGTATCGCAGGACCATCTGTGGCCCGCAGCCTTGTCAGTGCTTAGAGTTTTACAACCATAGAGCCATTTAGCCTTTTACCCTTCTGCCTACCCTCCTCTTAACTTTTTAAACAGCTTTATTGAGATACTAGAGGCCTGATGCACGAAATTCATGCAAGAGTAGGCCTTCCTTCCCCGACTGCCGGCACCGGCTTCCCTCTGACACCCAGGACCTAGGCTTCTGTCCTAGCCCCGGCTTCATCCGGAAGGACGTCCGGTCTAATTAGCATATTACGCTTTTATTATTATAGATAATTTACATGCCATATGAACCACCATTTAAAATGTACCGTGTTTTTTAGTATATTTACAGGACTATGCATTCGTCACACAGTCAATTTGACAGTATTTTCATCACCCCCAGAAGAAGCGCTGTCACCCCCATAGCCCCAGCGCCCCAATCTCCCCAGCCCCAGGAAGCAACTGATCTACTTTCTCCATGGATTTGCCCATTCTGGACAGTGTGTATAGGTGGAATCATACGTGACATTTTGTGTGTCGTTTATTCATTTAGCATGTTTTCAAGGTGCATCCATGTAGCATGGATCAGTGTTTCGTTCTCTCTATGGCTGAATAATATCCTGTTGTCTGGATGGATCACATTTTATTTATCCATTCATCAGCTGTGAGCATCTAGGTTCCCTCGTTTGGGCTATTATAAGTAGTGCTATTATGAACATTCATGTACAAGTTTTTGTGTGGATGTGTGTTCATTTCTCTTGTGTAGAAACCTAGGAATGGAGTTGCTGGGTCATATGGTAACTATGTTTAATCATTTAAGGAATTGCCAGACTGTTTCCAAAATGACCGGGCCATTTTAAGACCCCACCAGCATTGTATGAACGGTCCAGTTCCTCCACAACCTGCCAGGACTTATGTCCATTGCTGTTTCTGTAACCACATTAGGTGCAAAGTGTCATCTCTTTATGGTATTGATGGCTAATGATGTTGAGCATCATTTCATGTACTTATTGTCCATATGTCTATCTTCTCAGGAGAAATGTCTGTTCATCCTTCACCCATTTAAATGTTGAATTCTTATCTTTTAATTATTGACTTTTGAGAGTTCAAGTCCCTTATCAGATATATGATTTTCCTACAGATATTCGATCTCATTTTGTGGGTGGTTGTTTTCGTTTATTTATGGCAATGTTTGCGATACAAAGGTTCATTTTGGTTGAGTCCAGTTCTTTCTTTCACCACCTGTGCTTTCAGGGTTGTATCTAAGATTTTGCCTGACCAAAGGTCACAAAGTTTTGCGCCCATGTTTTTTTCTAAGAGTTCTATAATTTTAATATAAAATTTCGTTCTTTGATCCAATTTACATTTAGTACTTTGATCATTTTAAGTTAACTTTTATATTCTATGTAAGGTTAGGATCCAAATTCATTCTTTTGCATGTGGGTTTACATTGTTCCAGCACCATTAGTTGAAAAGATCTTCCTTTTCCCATTGAATTGTGTTGCACCCTTGTTGAATGTCAATGAACCATGAATTATTTGAGATTTGTTTTTCTTTTTAAACACATTTACATCTATAGATTTCCTTCTAAGCATTGCTGTAGCTACATTTTGTAAGTTTTAGTTTGTTGTATTATTATTGCCATTCATCTCAAAGTATTTTCTAATTTCTCTTTTGATTTCTTCTTTGATACATTTATTATTATTAAGGAGTGTTGCTTAATTACTACAAATTGCCTTCTTTTAAAAAATATCTTTTTATTGATTTCAGAGAGGAAGGGGATGGGGAAGAGAGAGAGAGAGAGAGAGAGAGAGAGAGAATCAATGATGAGAGAGAATCATTGATCAGTTGCCTCCTGCACACCCCCACTGGGGATTGAGCCCGCAACCTGGGCATGTGCCCTGTCTGGGAATCTAACCATCACCACCTGGTTCATATGCTGATGCTCAACCACTAAGCCACACTGGCTGGGCCAAATTGCCTTCTTTTATTGATTTTTTATCCTATTTTGGTCAGAGAACATATATGAATTCAGCCCTTCTAAATGTACTGAGGCATGTATTATGGGCTAGAATATGTTCTTTGTGCATTTGGGAAGAATGTATGTTCTGATGTTTGGTGGAATTCTCTGTAGATATCTATCATATCTAGTTAGTTATGTTGTTCCTCGTTGATCTTCTGCTTGGTTGTCCTATCGATTATTGAAAGTATTGAAATCTCCCACCATTATTTTTAAGTTGTATATTTCATCCTTCAGTTCTTTCAAGTTTTGCTTTCTGTATTTTTAGATTATGTTTTTAGGTGCATACATGTTTATAATAGTCGTCATGTCTTCCTGATGGCTTGGCCGACCTTGTATCATTATGATATAATTGTGATATTAGTTATCATTCATACTATAATTGTATCACCTCTAGTAATATTTGTCTGACAGTATAGCCATTCCGTCTCTTTTACGGTTGTTGTTTGCTTGGCATGTATTTTTCTGTTCCTTTATTTTTAACCTATGTGTGTCTTTGAACATAAAGCATGCCTCCTGTAAAGAGCATTAGTAGGAGCATACGTTTTCTAAGCCAGTCTGACGAACTGCCTTTTGATTGGTTTGTTTAATCCACTCTCATTTAATGTTATACTAATGTGGTTGGATTTACATCTGCCATTTTTTTTTCTTTTCTGTAAGTCTCATGTATTTTTCTCCTTTTGTTTTTCCGTTCCTGCTTTCTTTTGTATGAAGTGAATATTTTCTAGTGTTACTTTTTCTTAGTCATTTCTTAGTGGTTGCTCTAGGACCTACAACATACATGTGAAATATGAGAACCTTTGCAGATGTGCCACAACTTATTAAGAACGGAACGTAGAAACGTTGCTCTTTCTATCTCTGTTTCTGTAACACTTTTATTATTGTTGTTATATTACATATCTATATGTTAGAAACCAACAAGGCATTGTCATAATTATGACTTTATATCATTTTTAAAACAGAGAGAATAAAGGAAAGAAAGCAAATGCCATTTATAGAGTTTGTTATATTAACCTTATTTACCACCTCTGATCTCTTCATTTATTCCTGTGGATTCAAAGCTACTATCTGGGTGTTACTTCTTCACTCCAATGCAGCTCCGGTCCTTGGTGCTGTTATTTAGATTACATTTCCGTGTGTTACAGGCTACACTGCATACTGTTTTATGCAGGGCTTTTTAAGTCAATTTAAAGAGGAAAATACTGACTTTTGTAATTACCTATGTAATTACCTTCACCAGTGCTCTTTTTTTTAAGTTCAAATTTCTATCTGATATCACTTCCTTTCAGTCTGAAGAACTTTCTTTAGTATTTATTTTCATTATGGAGATATAATTCACATACCGTGCAGTTCATCTCCTTAAAGTATAGATAATGCAATGGTTTTTAGTATAATCACAGAGCGGTGCAACCATTACTATTATCAATTTCCAGACAATGTTACAACCCCCAAAAGAAGCCCCACAGTCATTAGCAGCCCCTCTTTCCCCTGCCTTCCCCCCGAGCCCTAGGGAAGCACTAATCTCCTTTCTGCCTCGATAGACTTGGCTAATCGGAATATTTCATGTAAGTGGAATCATGCAATATTTAGTCCTTCGTGGTTGCCTTCTTCCACTTTGCATAATGTTTTCAGGTTTCAGCCATGTTGCAGTATGTATCAGTTCTTCCTTCCTTTTTAATGGCTGAATGATATTCCACTTCTTTTTATTGAATCTATTGGGGTGACGTTGGTTAATAAAATTATATAGGTTTCAGATAGACACTTCTAAAATACATCATCTGTATATTGTATTGTTTTCACCACCCCAAGTCTCCTTCCATCACCATTTGTCCCTCCTTTACCCTCCTCTACCTCCTCCACCCACTTCCCTCTGGCATTCACCATACTGTTGTCTGTATCCGTGAGTCTTTCTTTTCTTTTCTTTTCTTTTCTTTTCTTTTCTTTTCTTTTCTTTTCTTTTCTTTGTTTAATCCCTTCACCATAATCTACCTTTAATATTTCTTATACTAAAGGACTGCTAGCAATAGATTTTCTCAATTTTTATTTATGTTATAATGTTTTTATTTCACATTCATTTTGAAAGGTAATTTGCTGAGTATGAGAGTCTTGGTTGACAGTTTTTTAATTTCACCAATTTGAATATGTTATCCCACTGCCTTCTGACCATTGTAGTTTCTGATGAGAAGTCAGCTGTTAATCTTACTGGTGTTCTTGTATATAACAGGTTAATTTTCTCTTTTGGCTTTTAAGATCTTTATCTTTGGCTTTCAACATTTTGCCCACAATGTGTTTGGATGTAGAGCACTTTGTGTTTATCCTACTTGGAGTTTATAGTGTTTCTTAAATGTGTATCTTGTTTTTCATCAAATTTGGGAAGGTTTCAGCCATTAATACTTTAAATATTTTTGACCCTTTCTCTTTTTCTGGTCCTCCCATTACACATATGTTGTTGCAGTTAATGACATCTCACATTTCTCTGAGGCTCTCTTCATTTTTCTTTTTTCTGTTTTTTAGATTCCATAATCTCCATTGATTTATCAGCAAGTTAGTTTATTGATCATTTCTCCTATCTGCTCAAATCCATTGGGCCTCATTTTGGTTCTTTTTAAAAAAAAAAAAAAAGTAATTTCTGCCTCTTAATGGTAATCTTTATTTGATGAGACCTTATTTTTATACCTCCCTTTAATTATTTAAACATGAGAACTGTGGGGAGAGTCAGCCCCCTCTCCTTGGCACCCACCTGGGTTAGAGCACTCCGGGTAGAGTCTGTTACAGAGCTGGAGGCCCGGTGGCTGAGGGCATGGGCCATGGCTCAGATGTCACAGATTCTCATTGTTCTTGCTAAGATTGGGTCAGTTTTCCTGAGTGTATGCCTTTAAGACAACTTCCAGAGACTTTAACTTAGTGTTTTTAATATAATTTTTATCAGTTAGTTTGTTGTTGTGCTGAGTTCCTTGCTGTACTTTTCAGAAGGCCTATCCACCTTCCATGTAATCTTTTTTCAAAAGTTAATTTTTGTGTGATAAGAATAGTTAACATGAAATTTACCCTTTTAACAAACGTTTAAGTGTGCAATACAGCATTTTTTTTTTTAAATATACTTCATTGATTTTTCACAGAGAGGAAGGGAGAGAGATAGAGAGTTAGAAACATCGATGAGAGAGAAACATTGACCAGCTGCCTCCTGCACACCTCCCACTGGGGATGTGCCCGCAACACAGGCACATGCCCTTGACCGGAACCAAACCCGGGACTCCTCAGTCCGCAGGCCCGACGCTCTATCCACTGAGCCAAACCGGTTTCGGCAATACAGTATTTTGACTGTGTTGTACAGCCCATCTCTAGAGCTTACTCATCTTGCTTACTTAAAAATTCAATGCCCATTGATTAATAACTACTCACTTCCCACTCCCTCAGGCCCTGGAAACCACCCTTGCACTCTTTGATTATGTGGATTTGACTATTTTAGGTACTTCATATAAGTGGACTCAGGTAGTATTTATCTTTCTGTGACCGGTTTAGTCACTTAGTCTAATGTCCTCAAGGTTCATCTGTGTTGTTGCATATTACAGAATTTCCTTTGTTAAGGCTAAATAGTATTCTGTTGCATGTCTATACCACACTTTCTTTATCCACTCACCCAGCAATGGCCATCTGATTGTTTACACTTTTTGGCTAGTATGGATCGTGTTGCAATGAACATGAGCGTGCAGGTATCTCTTGAGATCCTGATTTCTTACTATTGTCTATATCTTTACTTCTGGATAAATACCCAGGAACGAGATTGCTGGATCCTATGGTAACTCTATCCTTAATTTTCTGAAGAACCTTCTACTCTGCAGGCTTCAAGAGCCTGCTTTCAGCCACTCTGGGGAGGTAGACAGAGGGGCTCCGTGGGTCACTTCTCGTCTGTCTTCTTGAGACTTTTTGTTGTGTGTTTTCTAGATCAAGTGGATGTTTCTTTCGGCATCTGTGTGGTAAAGGATGACACCAAAATCAGCATAGAACCGTGAGTTGGGGCCGGCTCAGAACCTGAGGGGCCTTCCACAGCGGAGCTGCTTTTACCCTCCTTGCATTCCAGTGTCAGTTTTTCCCACGGCCTCCTGCATCCCAGGGGGGGATCAGGTCTCGCTCCAGAGCCTCCCCAGGAGAGGAGGCGTGGGTTTCTTCGGGTACTTGTGGGACATTCCCTCAATATTCCTTTGTCCAGACATATCATAGTTGGGGCCATCGGGAAAGAATGCCCAAGACCCTGGGGTTCTAGGTAGAATTGGTGCTGGCACAGTGGTTACATGGATGTGGCCATGGATGTTGATGTCAGGTAGAAGCATGTACGTCCCTGGTCCTAGACCCCAAGAGAGACACCTGAGGCCAGAAACCTGGCAATAAAAGAAATTGGAGGAAGGGAGGAAATATCCCTTGAGAGGTTTCTGGAAGGCCCGCACGTGGCTCAGGGTGACCAACACGCAGCACGGCGGCGATGGTGGAGGGTTCCCACAGAGCAGGGCACACCTTGCACCTTCAGTTCCCATCTTAGTCACGTGTACCTCACATGTCTGTGTATGTGACCTCATTGCAGACACATCAACATAGGAGGCCGGTTTCAGGCTGAGATCCCGGAGCTCCAGGACAGATTGCTGGCCGGAATCGATGAGCATTTAGCTTCTCTGGTCTGGAAGCCGTGGGGAGATGTGATGACCAACCTGGAAACGCAGGATAGAGGTGGCTGGGACTTTGGGGCCAATTTCCCAAGGCCTCCCCCCATCTCCTACGAGTTTCTCCTCCCAGTTCTCACCTTGACCAAGAAGCAGGGTCCCCTGGGATAGAGGGTGGGGGGAGGGGGGTAGAACTAGCCCTCAGTCCAGTATTGCTTCTCCCAGGCCGCAGTCTCCTGCCCCCACCTCTCTTCTCATCTTCTCACTCAGTAGCTTTCCAGGCTGTCCAAAGCAGGCGCCGCAGCAGGGTTTCCGCCCTTCCTCCTTGGCCCTCCCTTCCCTCAACCTGCTTTGAGCTGAAATGTGAGGCCCCCCTGTCTGTGCTGTCAGGGAGCCTCCTCCCTGGCCCTTGCTGACTCCCTGTGTCTCCCCCTTGCACCCGGCTGGGGCCGCCTTTGGAAACAGTGACCGAGCTCTGCAACGTGGCCTGCTCCAGCGTAATGCCGGGAGGGGGCACCAACCTGGAGCTCGCCCTGCACTGTCTGCACGAAGCCCAGGGCAACGTTCAGGTGAGGGAGGCTGGGCTGCGTGAGTCTGCCACGTGCCTTCTGCGTGGGGGTTGCAGCCATGAAAACGGAAGGGAAGGCTGCTCACCCGCCCCCATGCGGCCCTGGGGTTGGTGTGGCCCTTGAACACCATAGGGGGAACGAGCAGACACGGGCTCCGTAAATCAGTTATTTATTTAGGGGAACAGCAGGGCCCAGGGTTCCTCTGAGCCCTCAGGGGCAATGGGGAGGGGAGCCTAGTAGACCAACGCAGGTCCTGAGTGGATCTGGTTTATTTATTGAGCTGTATCTTTTTTATCGCAAGTCCATGCATGAAATCCTCTGGTGTAACTGAAATGCCTCTGCTGTCTCCAAAGGCTCCTCACAATCCTGAGGTTTAGAAAATAAATTAAAAGTCCAGCTTGCCCTAGCTTGTTTGGCTCAGTGGATAGAGCATCGACCTGCGGACTGAAGGGTCCCTGGTTCGATTCTGGTCAAGGGAACATGCCTGGGTTGTGGGCTCCATCCCCTGTGGGGGGCGTGCAGGAGGCAGCTGATCGATGGTTCTCTCTCATCATTGATGTTTCTAACTCTTTGTCCCTCTTCCTTCCTCTCTGAAATCAATAAAAATATTTTTTAAATATATTTTATTGATTTTTTACAGAGAGGAAGGGAGAGGGATAGAGAATTAGAAACATCAATGAGAGAGAAACATTGACCAGCTGCCTCCTGCCACCCCACACTGGGGATGTGCCTGCAACCCAGGTACATGCCCTTGACCGGAATCGAACCTGGGACCTCTCAGTCCACAGGCCGACGCTCTATCCACTGAGCCAAACCGGTTACGGCATATTTTTAAAAATAAATAAAAATTCCAACTCCGAAGAGTGGGAGAGGAAAATTAACAAGTTAGGGACCCAGTGCCACAGTCCTGCTGCTTCTCAGCAGAGAGGCCCCAGTCGGTCGGTGCTCAGCAGGGCAATCACACAGCTGTTGGCTCCCACTGACCAGCTGATGACGGGGGCACTGGCCAGGGCCCACTCCCCGGCCCGCGCTTGGTTTAAGGCTCTGGCACCGCCATCTTGAAATACTTCATTTTTGAATAGAAGGGCCCATGCTTTCATTTCGCACTGGGCCGTGCACATTACACAGCCCGTCCTGACCAGGGTGGTGCTGGTGAGCGGGACAAAATCCCTCTCTTCGTGGGGCTTAGAGTCAAAACAGGAAATACGCTTTAAAAATTATTAGTGCTGCCCTAGCCGGCTTGGCTCAGTGGATAGAGCGTCAGCCTGCGGACTGAAGGGTCCCGGGTTCGATTCCAGCCAAGGACACATGCCTGGGTTGTGGGCTCGATCCCCAGTGGGGAGTGTGCAGGAGGCAGCCGATCAATGATTCTCTCTCATCATTGGTGTTTCTATCTCTCTCTCCCTCTCCCTTCCTCTCTGAAATCAATAAAGAAATATATTTTAAAAAATTATTAGTGCTATGAAGCAAATAATGCGGGGCCATGGGCAAGGCCAGTGCTCCCAAAATGCTGGTCCTTGAAGTAAATAAGGAGCTTGAGCCAGAATCAATCCACATACTGTTTCCTCCATAAGAAAATCTTGCGCTGAACCGGTTTGGCTCAGTGGATAGAGCGTCGGCCTGCGGACTCAAGGGTCCCAGGTTCGATTCCGGTCAAGGGCATGTACCTTGGTTGCGGGCACATCCCCAGTAGGGGGTGTGCAGGAGGCAGCTGATCGATCTCTCTCATTGATGTTTCTAACTCTCTGTCCCTCTTCCTTCTTCTCTGTAAAAAATCAATAAAATATAAAAATAAAAAATAAAAAAAATAAAAAAAAAGAAAATCTTGCTACGAAAAAATAGTGTCAGCCGCCCCCAACAGCGTGCTCAAGATCCAGTCGACGTGCCCACAGACGGCTCCCAGGTGGTGGCCAGTCCGAGGACCATCCACGCGTGGGGTGGGGAAGGCTGAAGTCGTCTTGAATGAATGAGACAGTGAGTAAGTGGCCTGCCACCCCTCTTGTTCCAGGTTGCCCTGGAGACCCTCTTACTCAGAGGCCCCCAGAAGCCGCAGACTCACCCACTCACCGACTATCGCTACACAGGTGACTGGAGCGAGGTGCCAGCGTGGTTTCGCCTGGCTGAGACCCCCGAACCAATCAGCTTCCATGGCAAGCTCTGCTTGTGCTCTTGGCGGCTCTGCCTTCCTTTTCAGAAGGGCCTGCCCTCTCCAGGGTGACTTCGTGGGCACTGTGTGCTTCTAGATCAGCGGTTCTCAACCTGTGGGTCGTGACCCTTTCACAGGGGTCACCTAAGACCATCCTGCATATCAGATATTTACATGACGATTCATAACCGTAGCAACATTACAGTGATGAAGTAGCAACGAAAATAATTTTATGGTTGGGTCACAACATGAGGAACTGTATTTAAAGGGCCAGAAGGTTGAGAACCACTGTTCTAGGTGGACCCTACCTACCCCTGACCAGTGGCTCCCTCCTAAGCTCCGCCCAGCCAGGAAGGGGATGCTTCTGGCCACGGAGAGGTGGAGGCGGGCTCAGGTCGGGTTGAGCACACCAGCCCTGAAGTCAGGCAGTCTGGGGTCGCCACCTACCCTTGGCAAGTCTCTTACCCAATGGAAGGCTCAGTTGCTGCATCTGTAAAATGGGGACAGCAGTGGTTCCTGCCTGCTAAGGGTTTTGTGAGGATTGTATGAGGTAAAGCAGATAAGGGGCTTAGCAGAATGCGTGGCACATAATTGGTGCTCGGTGCTGGGAATTTGAAAAGGAGGGTGGTCAGCATTTCAGCCATGGCTGTGTTCCCAGAGGAGAAATGTCTTTCCCCTCCTCGACTGTCTCTCCGGTAGGTTCAGACATCTGGACTCCCATGGAGAAGAGGCTCTTTAAGAAGGCGTTCTGCGCCCACAAGAAGGACTTTTACCTGATACACAAGACGGTGAGGCACGTGGTGGGCTGTGCAGACAAGGCCTCGCCTCACACAGCAGAGCCAGAGCTGAGGGAGACCAGGCAGGGGTGACTCTCTGCTCATGTGTAAACAGTTTATAATTTAAAAAGCCGTTGTTGCCCAGCCAGCGTGGCTCAGTAGTTGAACATCGACCTATGAACCAGGAGGTCACGGCACATGCCCGGGTTGCGGGCTCCAACCCCAGTGTGGCGTGCAGGCGATCAATGATTCTCTCTCATCATTGATGTTTCTATCTCTCTCTCCCTCTCGCTTCCTCTCTGAAATCAGTAAAAATATATTTTATAAAAAAAAAGAACTAGCCTTTGGTTTTGTTGGTTGTTTTTTAGTTAGTTGATTTCTGCTCTATTATTATTTCCTTTCTTCTGCTTGCGTTGGGTTTAATTTGTTCTTTTTTGTTGTTTCTAAAAGTGGAAACTGAGGTCCCTGATTTGAGACTATCCTTCTTCCCTATTATAGGTGTTTAGTGCTGTAAGTCTCCTTCTAAGACTGCTTTGATAAATTTTGCTATGGTGGGTTTTTATTTGTATTCAGGTCAAAATACTTTTTAAAAAAATAAATATTTTATTGATTTTTTACAGAGAGGAAGGGAGAGGGATAGAGAGTTAGAAACATCGATGAGAGACAAACATCGATTCCGCTGCCTCCTGCACACCCCCTACTGGTGATGTGCCCGCAACCAAGGTACATGCTCTTGACCGGAATTGAACCTGGGACCTTTCAGTCCGCAGGCCGATTCTCTATCCACTGAGCCAAACCAGTTAGGGCGGTTAAAATACTTTTTAATTTCTCTTTTGATTTCTTTTTTGACCTGTGAGTTATATAGAAAAGTACATGATTTAGTATTCAAATATATCAGGGTTTTCCAGAGTTTTCTGTTACTGATTTCCTATGTGATGTAATTGAGGTCAGAGAAATACTTCATATGGCTTGAGTCGTTTAAATGTATTAAACATTGGTTATGGCCCAGAACATAGTCTGCATCTGGGTAAATGCTCTGAGTACCTTTAAAGAAAGTATATTTTGCTGTTGCTGTGTGGAGTTCTATAAATGTCAGTTCAAGATGGTTAATATTGTGGTTCAGGTCTTCCATTCATTTCCTGTCTACTCGTTCTAGCGACTACTCAAAATGGGATGTCAAAATATTTGGCCCAGGCCTGGTGGCTCAGTTAGTTGGAGCGTTGAACCCAATTGCGGATTCAATCCCCAGTTGGGGCATATACAGGAGGCAATTGAGCAATGTTCTCTCACATCGATCTCTCTCTCTCTCTCTCTCTTTCTCTCATCCCTCCCTTTCTCTCTCTCTAAAATCAATAAAAAGCAATACCCTTGGGTGAGGATTAAAAACATTATTCATTATTGTTAATGGGAACACTTCTTAGTAGAGGGAGGAGCAAATGGTGGGGTCTGAAGGCCCCAGGATCAAACCGTGCCCTCCAAGCCTCCTCCTCCCCTCGTGGGCCCCTGGTTCTTGCAGAAGCTGTGATAGCCACTGCATGAGGGCGTTCGCTTTAGTCCCTGGTGGGAAGTGGGGCCCTTCGGCATGACGTCACAGTGAGCGCCCTGCGGTGAACCTTCGTGCGCCTCTTCCCACAGAGAAGGGCTCTGGGCGGCCTTGCTGCTCAGGTGGTCTTGGCTGTGGTCACTTCACTCTGAAGCCCTTCATCACCTGGACGGCTCTGTCGTGTAGTGAATGGGCAGGCCACGCCAGAGAGGGAGCGTCCGCGTGGTGGCTGCGGGCTGCCCATCGCCAGTTTCTGTTTTCTTTCCCTAGATCCAGACCAAGACCGTCGCCCAGTGTGTGGAGTATTATTACATCTGGAAAAAAATGATCAAGTTTGACTGCGGCCGAGCCCCAGGGCTGGAAAAGAGGCTCAGGAGAGAGCCGGAGGAAGCAGACAGGACAGAGGCAAAGGTAGAGGGCCCGGGCGTCTGGAGTTCAGTGCTGATCTGGGTGCCCGCTGCCCGTCCATGCTGCCCGTCCATGCGTCTGTGCCCTGTGTCCCTGCGCCTCCCTCCTCAGGGCTGAGGGTCAGCCCGCCCATGGTTTCTGCCCCCTCTGCAGGTCACGTGCAGCCCTCGAGAGAGAGCTAGCCACCGTCCAACCCCCGAGTTAAAGATAAAGACCAAGAGCTACAGGAGGGAGTCCATCCTCAACTCCAGCCCCAACACCGGCCCCAAGCGGACCCCAGAGCGGCCGGGCAGCGCGGAGGGCCCGAGCGTGTTTCCCTGCAGAGAGTGTGAGAGGTACCGGCCCTTCCCCCAGGCACTCAAACCGCTGCCTCCCACCCTCCCCCTGGGGCAACCCCTCCCCCTGCTCTGACCCGGGTCCTCCCTGACTCCACAGGGTGTTCGATAAGATTAAGAGTCGAAATGCCCACATGAAGCGGCACCGGCTTCAGGACCACGTGGAGCCCATCGTCAGGGTGAAGTGGCCGGCGAAGCCCTTGCAGCTGAAGGAGGAGGAGGAGGACGAGGAGGAGATGGGGGCTGACATCGGGCCCCTGCAGTGGTGATTCCGGGCAGGTGGCCAGTGGGGCCAGGCGGCAGTGGGGGTGGGGGCCCCGGCCCTGCTGTACCTTCCTGCGGCCTCTCCAAGGCGTTTGGGGCATCCTCTGCCTCCCCCACACCCTCCCCGTGGGCCCGCCCAGCTCGCAGACACGGTGGGCATTTGACCATAAGTAGCAGGAGGCGCACAGTCATTGGACAGCTGCGAAGTCCCAGTGGGCTGGTGCCCGAGCTCCACTCCTTTAGGGTAATAGTCCCTCCCCTGCCTTCAGTTCCACTCCGGGAGCAGGGAGGCTGGGGGAGGGAACGCGAGAGATCTGGGTAGCTCTCAAGTGTTAGCCTCCGTTTGGGGTTTGGTCCCGTTGCTGGGTATGGCCAAGATGTAGTGAATCAGTGGGAAAACACCTTCAGATGGCACTGTGTGGGGGGCCCTCCAGGGCTCTCTCTGCGTTCCAGATTCAGCCCCTGGTCTTGCAATGACTTGTACATTGTTAGTTTTTTTTGTACGTGTCGACGTGTAAATCTTATTAAATTGGGTTCTTGAGCGGCTGTCTTCTGGCTTCCCTGGACCTTTGATCTGAGAGGCTTTCGCGTCCCTGCCGCTTGTGGAGCCCAGAGATGAGTGGCTGAGCCCCGGCCCTGGAGGAGCGGGGGCCTCGGACCTCCACTCGGCAGTCACGTGCCCTAGCGGGTGCCTGACAGTGCCCAGGCGTGTGACGGGCTGCGGTGACACAAGAGGGGGGCAAGGCCCTCTCCCCATGCAGCTTACATTGTGGGCGCGGGAAGGCAGCAGAAATAAACAAGCCAAAAGGAGATTTTAGAAATGGATCATAGGTGTGCTTTTGGCTGCAAGTAACAGAATTGTCGGCACAGGTTTAAGCAGTCAGGTCGGGTGGTGGGTCCAGCGGCTCAAGCTCCCCCAGGGGAGGGCAGCCACAGACAATGAGCGAGAATCAACTCTATGCACACAGGGAAGAGAGCACATCCCTCCCTCCCTTGGGTCCCTTTTAAAAAATGTATTTAAATATATTTTTTATTGATTTCAGAGAGGAAGGGAGAGAGAGAGACAGAGGGAGAAAGAGAGAGAGACATCAATGAGGTCGAGCCAGCAACTCCGGGCATGTACCCTGACCGGGAATCAAACTGTGACCTCCTGGTTCATAGGCCCACGCTCAGTCACTGAGCCACGCCAGCCGGGCACCGTGTCCCTTTTTAAGAGTGAGGAAAGCTGTGGCGGTCCCCGGCAGAACATCCGCATGTCTCATGGGCCAGAACTATAGCCCAGGCTTATTCCTAAACTGATCCCTGGGAATCACGGGGAAGGGAAATGGCCACAGGACTGGGGGAAACCAGTGTGTTCCCTCGAGTTGGCTGCTGCAGTTCTGTTTGCCAGGAAAAGAAGAGGAAGCAGAAAGGACTGCTCGGTAGGCAGACCACCACAAAGTGGCACGAAGAAAATAAAGCAGGGCCAGGTCCTGGGAGTGGCAGGGGTGGCCATGGTGTTAGGTGGTGGCCAGGGAGGCCCCACTGAGGAGGCTGCTGGGGCTGAGGTCTGCACTCCAGGCCACGACGTGGCAAAGGGCAAGCTCTTAGGTGGTAGGAGGCAAGATTGGAAGCCCGGAGAGCAGGTAGAGACCCTAAGGCAGTGGTTCTCAACCTTCTGGCCCTTTAAATACAGTTCCTCATGTTGTGACCCAACCATAAAATTATTTTTGTTGCTACTTCATAACTGTCATGTTGCTACTGTTATGAATCGTAATCTAAATATCTGAGATGCAGGATGGTCTTAGGTGACCCCTGTGAAAGGGTCGTTCGACCGCCAAAGGGGTCTCGACCCACAGGTTGAGAACCGCTGACCTAAGGCAAGATGAGGTGGTCTCGGCTGGGATTCGGGATGCATTTAGGAGTAGGCTCCGACTTGTTGATGGGTCACACATCTCGGGGAGAGGAGATAAGGAAAGGATCGAGGCCGGTGTGGGAGGTTTGGGCTTGAGCAGCCGAGTAGATGTCATTAACTCAGAAGGGGAGAGGGACAGCGCAGAGGGCTGACTGCATGGAGCGTGTCTGTGTCTTTAACAGTCGTGCTGTGTTCTCAGGGGCCAGCTGGGAGAGCAAGGTGGAGGGTAGTGTCAGGAGGTTTCACAGAGGGGCCACATTAGAGTTAAGTAAATGTTCGAGGGGAGGAGGGAGGAGGTGGAGGCGGAAGTGGAGTGTGAAGCGGTTGGGGCCTTGTGGTTAAGGGAAAGGGCTCAGGCATCGGGTGAATCAGAACTTACATCCTGACTCTGCCTCCTCTGTCACCCTGAGCAAGTCACTTTCCCTAGTTGAGCCTCAGTTTCCCCACTCTTGAAATGGGATGAAAAATGGCCCCCCCCTGTGTCTGTTAAATGAGAAAATGTAAATTAAGTATTCGATAGGGTGCTCCATCGTAACTAAGCTACTATTTTTTTTTAATATATTTTTTATTGATTTTTTACAGAGAGGAAGGGAGAGAGATAGAGAGTTAGAAACATTGATGCGAGAGAAACATCGACCAGCTGCCTCCTGCACATCTCCCACTGGGGATGTGCCCGCAACCCAGGTACATGCCCTTGACCGGAATCGAACCCGGGACCTTTCAGTCCGCAGGCCGACTCTCTATCCACTGAGCCAAACCGGTTTCGGCGTAACTAAGCTACTATTTAATGAACACTCAGGCTGTACTGTTACTGTCTGGATCCCACCCTAAATCACAAGTTAAGCTCGATGTCTCCAGAAATGAAAGACTGGCTTAACAGGGTCGAGTGGTATTAGTTGTCTATTGCCACATAACAAATTACCCTGAAATGTAACAGCTCAAAACAAATGGGAGCTTTTATAATAGTGCTGCTGGGACAGACGCAGAACCGAAACTGCGTGTGGTCATCCAGATTGACCCCCACCCGATCTGTGGGCAGAATCCAGTGGCAGCCACAGTGGGTGGCCCAGGAGAGTCTTCAAATGTAAGAACAGAGTGGGGTGAAGGTTTCGTGTGCCTTAGCCCTCTCAGCCACGCCCCATCCTCACACCCAGGAAACAGTTTTCTCAACTAGTGGTCCCTGGATTATCTGCTTTCTAATTATCGGGGTTGGGGAGAGAGGGTTCTGTAAAAATAAAATACAGATTCTTGATAGTAAGAATTGGCATCACTGGAGGTAGGGCCCTGGAACTTGACTTTTTTCTAAAAAAGTTTTCTTAGAATAGTTTTTAGATTTACAGGAAATTGGGGAAAATGGTACAGAAATTTCCCAAAATCCCCACACACAATCTCCCCAATTATTAGCATCTCCCATTAGTATTGTGTGTTTGTTATATTAACTAAAGTCCACACTTTATTCCTATTTCCTTAGTTTTTACTGCATGTCCCTCTTCTGTTCCAGAATCCCACTCAGGACACCACAATACATTTAGTAGTTATGTTTGCTTAGGCTTCTCGTGGCTGTGACAGTTTCTCAGACTTTTTATTTTTGAGGACAGTTTTTTAAAAGATTTTTAAAAAATTGATTTCAGAGAGGAAGGGAGAGGGAGAGAAACATCAATGGTGAGAGAGAATCATGGATCAGCTGCCTCCTGCACGCCCTCAGCCTCAACCTATGAACCAGTAGGTCATGGTTCTATTCCTGGTCAGGGCACATGCCCGGGTTGTGGGTTCCATCCCCAGTAGGGTGTGTCAGGAGGCAGCCGATCAATGATCCTTTCTTATCATTGATGTTTCTATCTCTCCCTCTCTCTGAAATCAATAAAAATATTGTTAACGTAAAAAAACCATTGGAACCTGTAAATAATTTTTGTGAGTTTATTTGAGCCAAACTGTCGACATATGCCGGGAAGCAGAACCTCAACGAATTGAGAGAGTGCTCCGGAGAATGGCAGGGTTACATCCGTATTTATACATGAAATTCATTGGTGACAGATTTAAGGAGGTGGGATTAAGCGAAGCGGGGGAAACCCCTGGGATTGGATAAAAAGTAAAATGATGGACACATACTTAGGTGGGTGCAGGAACAATTAACATGATGATGAAGGAATTTGTGGTTTCTGTCCTGGGACCCAGCACACCTGGTTGTGCCCCAGGGGCTCCAGAAAAAGGGAAGTCACAAGTTACGAGGACATCCCAAGGATGTTATCTTAGATGCAAAAAGACAGATAGGCTCAGTTACGGTCCGGCTTAGGACGTAACTGCCCACCATAACTGCTTTTATTAAGGTTTAATTTCAGACCATCCTTTGTGGTTACTTTAGGTCTGCAAAATTGCCATGCAGGCCTCTCCTGAGCTTGTCAGGTCAGCATGTGGCCCCTTTCGTCCACAATATATTTTTAAAAAATCAATGGAAAAAATATCCTCACTCGGGTTTAAAAAACAAACTACACCCTGGATACTAGGTGTGCTCGAATCTGAATTTTTAACACACTCTAACTTTTTTTTTTTTAATGAAACCAGAGTTAGAGAACCTCTTCTCAGTTTAGTTTCCCCTCTCAAGCACTTAATTCGCCTTCCCAAACGAGTTTCAGCAGAGGGCGCAAGAAAGGCTTCTTTCCTCCGTAGAAAAGGGAGCGACTCCGGAACCGGAGTCGGAGTTCCGCGCGAGAGAACTGTCAAACTCGGGAGTGGGAGGGAAGTATTTTCCCAAGGGGCCGGGAGGAGTCACGTGAGGGCCAGCGGTCAGCTGACTGGAGCCCGCAGGGAGGGAAGAACCCGAGTGGAGGGGCTGCTGATTGGTAGAGGAAGATCCAAAAAGGTTGCACTTCGAGGCGGGGCATTGACCGTAGGGACGACGATTGGCTAACAAAGAATCAACTACGGTGTTTTGCGGCGCAAGCGGAAGAAAGTGAGGTGCCCGAGGCCGGTTATGCGCATGCGTGGAAGCATCGGGTCGCCGATTGGAGGCCGTGAGTCACGGGGCGGCGTGCGGAGACTTGAGGGGGCGGGGGCGGCGTGCGCGCGCCGCGCTACGAGGCCTCTGGTTGGCCAGCGCGAATCACGTGGTTCCGGGTAGCTGGGGGCGCGCTCCCGTGCGACGTCAACGCAGCCCGCTAAGCTCCCCTGACCTGTGTACCCGGCCGGCCCCGGCTGAGTCCTCCGAGGGGCCTGGGTCGGGCGATTTGCTGGGTACCTTCGCGGCCACTATGGACAACTCCGGGAAGGAAGCGGAAGCGATGGCGCTGCTGGCCGAGGCCGACCGCAAAGTGAAGAACTCGCAGTCCTTCTTCTCGGGCCTCTTTGGGTAAGAACCGCACCGAGGGTCGGCCGGGACCTAGGCTGAGAGGTCCAAGGAGTTATGGCCTGAGGCGGCGGGGTAGGGACGAAGGGCTGGAGCCTACGGGCGGAGGGGATTTCGGGATGAGGTGTCATGGGCTAAGACAGCAGAGGGGACACAGTCCGAGGGCCAGGCTGTGTCAACGCGGTTGGAGGAGAGACGCTCTGAGGTGGCGGAAGGGCTCTGGGCTGACGACGCCCAGGCCGTGGCGACAACATCGTGAGGCTGGAAGGGGACCCAGGCTAAAGGCGGACCGAGGGGCCGGAGGCACCTGGGCCGAAAGCATGGGGTCTGAGGCCTGGAAGGGGACCGGCCTGCGGGGACTGAAGGAACCCGCGAGCCGCCAGGTCCAGAAGCCTTGGCAGCTGCAGGAGAGCCTGTCTGAGGGGCCCCAGGCGGGCGAGCGGGGGCTCGGGGCCGAGGACGCCTGCCCGAGCGATCGGCCCTCCCAGGGCCTGCGGCAGTGCATTTGCAGGAGCGTTGCGGGAGGGGGCCTGGGCTCCGCTGATCCTGGGAGTGATGAGTTCAGGGGTGAGGTGTGTGAGGTGCCTGGGCGAGTGTGTGCATGGTGACCAGTGCAGGGGGTCCCACACTCGGGTGAGCTCCGAGCAGAGGACTCCCGGGTGAGAGGACTCCCGGGTGACGGGTTGCAGTGGTTCTCAACCTTCTGGCCCTTTAAATACAGTTCCTCGTGTTATGGTGACCCCCCCAACCATAAAATTATTTTCGTTGCTACTTCATAGCTGTAACGTTGCTACTGTTATGAATCGTCATGTAAATATCTGATATGCAGGATGGTCTTAGGCGACCCCTGTGAAAGGGTCGTTCGACCGCCAAAGGGGTCGCGACCCACAGGTTGAGAATCGCTGAAGCCCTGGGCGGAGAGGCTGGAGAAGGACGGCATGTGGGCGGGTGAGTGATGCTGACTCTGTTCAGGAGATGGAGGGTGAGAGAGAGAGAGGAGGGTGATGAGGAAACCCAGGGGAGCGGAAGGCATCCGATCGGAGCTGTGACGGGGTGGGGGTGGGAGCAGGATGGCTGGGGTGTGCTGAGAAGGGGGCTGAGAAGGGGGCTGGGGCCGCAGCGGGGTAGACGTTTCACGCAAAATCCGAGCTAGCCCATCAAAGTGATGACCAGCCTTTGCGGGACCTTCGTGGCGCAGGAGTGCCCAGTGCCCCGGTTGGAAGCGTGGCCCTGACACTTCATGAGCTCAATGACTCAGAGGGGGTCGCTAGTAAAGCTCACCTCCGAGCTTGGCCACTGGTGACAAATAAAAGTGCACGTCAAGTGTCTAGACTCGGGCCTAGCACAGGGTTAGCTTGACAGGTGTGAGCTGTCATCCGTGTTGCTTCCAGGAAGGAAACAGGTTTGGCACCTGTGCTGGGTGGGGCGGAGGGGATCAGGGTTGGGAGCCTGGAGAGGCAGAGGGGGAGAAGCCGAGTGAGGGGAGAGGAGCTGGAAGACAGTGGGCAGGGGCGGAGGTCCTGGCAGGAGGAAGGGAGCCGGGGAGGACGGGACTGAGGACTGGGGCGGGGCCGTGGGTTTGTAGGGTTAGGAGAGCTGTGCTGGAGGTGAGGACGGAGGGGAGCAGAAAGGCTGAGACGGGGAGGCTGCAGGCCTGGGGAGCCTGCCAGAGGCTAGGACTGGGACAGACAGACGAGTTAGGAGGTTGGTAAGAAAGGAAGGGGAACCCGGCTGGCCGGCGTGGCTCAGTGGTTGAGCGTTGACCTAGGAACCAAGAGGTCAGGGTTCAATTCCCAGGCTTCGGGCTCGATCCCCAGTGGGGGACGTGCAGGAGGCAGGTATCAGTGATTCTCTCTCATCATTGATGCTTCTGTCTTGCTCTCCCTCTCCCTTCCTCTCTGAAATCAATAAAAGTATATTTTTTAAAAAAGAAAAGAAATGAAGGGGAGGGTTGTTTCCAGGAGAGGAGCTGGGCCGCCCACTGTTATTTGAGGTCGGATAGTGTGTAGTGAGAGGACTTTAATGCCCTGGCTGAGGAGCACTGGGTTGGAAACATCGGCTGATGCGGTGATTAGTGAGAGAGGTTCTAGAGCAGCCGTTGGCAAACTACGGCCCGTTTGAAATGAATAAAACTAAAAAAAAAAAAAAAAAAAAAAAAAAAGACCATACCCTTTTATGTAATGATGTTTACTTTGAATTTATATTAGTTCACACAAACACTCCATCCATGCTTTTGTTCCCGCCCTCCGGTCCAGTTTAAGAACCTATTGTGGCCCTTGAGTCAAAAAGTTTGCCCACCCCTGCTAGAGGCTGGGAGTGGAGAGGGGATATGTGTGTGTTTCTTCTTCCCTCACAGGGAGAAGCAAGCGCAGTGTTTGGGGTGGGGCCAGGAGCTCGTTTTTCGGCGGATGGTTTTCCTGGGCGGCTCTAGTGCCTGGTCCCTCTGGACTGAGATCAGTGTGCTTGCCGTTGGGTTGTGCTTGGAGGAAGCAACTAGGTCAACTTCTGAGACACTTGTCACCTGGGGAAGGAAGTGAGGGGAGCAGAGTGTGCCACCCCAAACAGGCCTCCTTGGGATATTGGCTGTTTCGGGAGGAGCTTCCCATTGGTTAAGGACGTCTGCGTGTGTAAGGCTGTCTGTCTCCCTGGCGGGACTGGCCTGCCCTCACTATCTAGTGGAGAAAGCAGGGGCTTAAATCTGCATAACAGTCTGACCTTTGTTTACTGTGTTTTTCCTGGTAACTTCCCATAACTGACGTTCCACCCCCAACATCTTTTGTCTTTAGCTGAAGTCGTATTTAACCTGATGGCTTCGGCCATTTTGGCGAGTTACTTAGTGTTCCTGGGTCTCTCCCACGTATACAGGAGATATACATGTTATTCAACGTTAACTTGTTTTTCTCCTGTTAATCTGCCTTATGTCAGTGATTTTTAGACCAGCCAGAAGAACCCTAAAGGCAGGGAGGAAATTTTCCTCCCCAGCACAAGGCTAACACTTGGCAAACACTAGTACAACAGAGTTGTTGTTAGGGTTCCTGAAGGAGGAACGCACGAGGCCAAAAGTGGTAAAGAATTACAAATTTATTCCGTCATCTGGAAACCCACAATGGCGCCAGCACCCAGGGTCGGAGGTTTTAAAGGACTGTAGGCGGGCTTTTTCTAGATGGAGCATTCTCTGGGCAGTCTGGATCCTGGGAAGGCCCGGAGGGGAAGGGGGATGGTCTGAGCAAGTGGAATGTGGTCTAGGCCAGTGGTCGGCAAACTCATTCCTCAACAGAGCCAAATATCACCAGTACTTCCTCAAAATAGACTCGCCCAGGCCGGAAACCGACTTCTGCACATGGGCCACGAAGTTCCAATCGCACTGTAAGTGCGCGCCCGCACGTGGTATTTTATGGAAGAGTCCCACTCAGCCGTGGGCAAACTACGGCCCGCGGGCTGGATCCGGCCCGTTTGAAATGAATAAAACTAAAAAAAAAAAAAAGACTGTACCCTTTTTTTTTTTTAAATATATTTTATTGATTTTTCACAGAGAGGAAGGGAGAGAGATAGAGTTAGAAACATCGATGAGAGAGAAACATCGATCAGCTGCCCCCTGCACATCTCCCACTGGGTATGTGCCCGCAACCCAGGTACATGCCCTTGACCAGAATCGAACCTGGGACCCTTCAGTCCGCAGACCGACGCTCTATCCACTGAGCCAAACCGGTTTCGGCAAGACTGTACCCTTTTATGTAATGATGTTTACTTTGAATTTATATTAGTTCACACAAACACTCCATCCATGCTTTTGTTCCGGCCCTCCGGTCCAGTTTAAGAACCCATTGTGGCCCTCGAGTCAAAAAGTTTGCCCACCCCTGGTCTCACTCAAGGGGCCAAAAAGCCGCATGTGGCTCGAGAGCCGCAGTTTGCCGACCATGGGTCTAGGCAAACAAGAATGCCTTTGTGAAGTGGTCAGTTCCCAGGGGAGGGGTTATCGATTCAATTCTTTGATCGGACCTAACAGTTGTCAGATATAACAAGGGCTAGATTGTGTCACTCGCGTGAGGTTGCGTGATCTGGTGGAAGGCTCTGGTGAGGAGTGAGCTGGGCCCCAAGAACTCTAGGACTTGCTAAGGGAGTGGGGGCCTGGAAGGGTGTTCCAGGCGGGAATTGTGCGAGCAAAGGTGTGGTGTGAGGGGAGGTTCTGCCAGGAATGATGGGAACCGAGGGGCCAGGGATGGCTCCCCAGAGGAGAGGCCTCCATCTGGGAGGATGAACAGGAGTTCTGGGGGTCCCCTCTAGTGGGGGAGCACTGCTCCAGGCAGAGGGGACAGCGTGAGGAAGGCCCAGATGGGTGAAGTGTAACACAGGGAGTTCCGTGTTAGCACATGAAGTTCGAAGCGCAGAAGTGGGAGGTGAAGCTCGGCAGGGACGAGGCCAGTGCGGGGAGGCAGCTTTCCCGAAAGGGCTGGACTGGAGCTGTGGAGAGCGTGGAGGGCTTTACGGAGGAGTTCTGTCAGCCTGTTCAGGCTACAACGAAGTACCATAGTCGGGCAGCTTATAAACAACAGAAATGTATTTCTCATAGTTTGGAGGCTGGGAAGTCCAAGGCGTGGTGCCAACAGTGAGGGCCGGCTTCCTCATAGACAGCGTCCTTTCACCAAGTATCACCCCAAAGACCTTACCTCATACCATCACCTTGGAGGTTAGGATTTCAGCACATGATTTGGGGAACACAAACATTCGGTCCACAGGGGGCCAGTCCTGGAGGGTTCCCATTCGCCATTTATTTGTTTTTTAATATATTTTTATTTATTTCAGAGAGAGGAAGGTAGAGGGAGAGAGAGATAAAAACACAACTGATGAGAGAAAATCACCAATTGGCTGTCTCCTGCATGGCCCCCATTGGGGATCGAGCCTGAAACCCGGGCATGTGCCTTGACTGGGAATCGAACCATGATCTCCTGGTTCATAGGGCAAAGCTCAACCACTGAGCCAAGCCAGCCGGTCCCCATTTGCCCTTTAGAAAGGACTACAGCAGCTGGGGTGGGGGAGACCGAAGGCAGTGACATAAACAATAGCGACAATGTCTGTTAAGTGCTCACCCTGGCTCAGAGTCAGGCCTGGGACGGGCACTTTACCTGCATCCTCACATTCCGTCCTGCAGCAGCCCTGTGGAGGTGGACAAATGCGGGCTTGGGGAAGGGGAGGTATTTGCCCAGCCCAGTGCCCCAGTAAGTGGGATCTGCGGCCAGACCCAGGCCTGGCTGATCCCAAAGCCCTCTCCACTGCACTTAGTGTATGTTGCGGCTCAGGCCCATTCTGGACACTAATGATGTTGGCAAACCACATCTTAGGGAGCTCCCTCCTTCTAACTCCTCCTCCCTCCCCGCCCCCATGGCAGTTTCCTCCAAACATTTGAAAGAAAGAGTAGGTGTATTCATCCCTGCCCCTTCCAGCGCCAAGAGCAGCTGAGGTGGGCGTGAGCAAGGCCAGAGCGGAGGGCAGGGGCATGGACAGGGGCCCGCCTGACCAGAGCTGTCTGTCTGAGGGCTGGGCGTACAGCGAGAGGTCAGCCCTGGCCTCTGGCGCTGGGGTCGCCTGTGTTCAGCATTTCACGGCCCACCTTTCTCAAGGCTTCTAGGGAAGTCCCTCGTGCTGTTCTTCCCCTTTCAGGAATCTCAGCAACAACAGCATCCCAGGTGAGAGGTCTCTGCCCGAGTCAAAGGGCCAAGGAGGACAGCCCCGCCTGGGACCTGGGGCCGCCCCACGTCCTTGGATGCCAGGGCTTTCTCTGCTCTTCACTGTTTCTGGGCTGCCAGACGCTAGGGGGCTTCAGCCTCCACGCAGCCAGTTAGTAAGCAGATCACAGCTCCTCTGTACCTTCCTTCCTGCTCCCTCCTCTTCCCTCCCCCCAACTCCTCAGCCCGCCAAAGGCACCTGGGGAGGAGGCTGGGAGAGGGGAGGGGGCAGCCCAGCTTCTCTGGAAGCAAAAGGTGCCGATTTCCTGGGGAAGCACAGTGAGACTGCAGAAGGGACAGCGGGTGGGGCGCATGTTGTCTTCCCTCCTGCTGGGAGTCTCCCAGGATGTGGCTTTCCCGCTGTGCCCCCTGGGGTTTTCCTCATCCCTCACATCTTCCCCTCACTCCCCAATCGCAAAGAAAAGTTTCTTTCCACTGGACAGCAACCTGCATGGGAAGTTTCTTCATCATCATAGTAATAGCTACTTCATGGGGTTGTGCTAAGGAATAGTGAGATTATGGGTGTAAAATGGTGGGAACACAGTGTCTGACGCTGGTACGTGCTTATTATTGTTGCTACATATAGTTATTGGAAGTTGAGCTGGAGGAAAAAATGGCAACGTGTTCTGTATACACACAGCACAATCTCTAAAAATCAAATGTTGACAAATCAGTTCCTGTTTGAACCGCCTGTAGGTGCCAGCAACCCCAGGACCCCTGGAGGCGGGCTCTCCTGAGGGAAGAATGGCTGACAGGTTTGGGGACAGGACCCACCTGTGTGGGAATGACAGCTTCTGGCTTTGCTTCCAGACCTCCTTCCACCCAGAGCGCAGCAGAAACCCCTGGTGCCATTCCGGCCACACCCATGCGGTTCGCATGGCCCTACCCGCTGCCAAGACCTACAGTGGGAAGCTTGGCATTTCTTGCCTGGTCTCCAAGCAGTGTCTTTCCTGAAGGGACACAAGGTTTCCAGGTAGCCTGGCCAGATTATGCAATAACTGAGGGTTCCGTCCTCCATGATGGATGGGACTTTGCTGCCTGGTCAGACAGAGGTTTCAACGCTTCTGTTTGGGATGGGGCTACAGAGAGGCAAGGGTCTTTCAGAAACATCTTTCAAGAAAAGGAAACATTGCCCAGCTGGCATGGCTCAGTGGTTGAGCGCCGACCTATGAACCAGGAGGTCACGGTTCGATTCCTGGTCAGGGCACATGCCAGGGTTGTGGGCTTGATCCCCAGTGTGGAGCATGCAGGAGGCAGCTGATCAGTGATTCCCTCTCATCATGATGTTTCTCTCTCCCCCCCCACTTTCCTCTCTGAAATCAATACAAATATTTTTTTAAAAAAGAAAAGGAAACATTCATGTCTTTGGCTGGGATGAAGTAATCCTGTTGGGGTGCAGAGGGCATCGGTATGGAACCACAGGAGCGCCTGCCAGGCCCTGTGGCTGGCACAGCCCCTGCCTTTGAGTTTACAGTGGGAGGAGGGCTGCACGTAGCCAATCTGGGGCCAGGGGAGGTGAAGCCCACGCTGAGATGTTGAAATAGGAAAACATTTCTAGAATAGTTCTCTCTCTGCCAGTCTGATAAGTGATGCTAGTGTGGCAGGTGCTCTCATGGTTCCAGCAGCTCTACCCCATGTGGAGTCTCTCCCCAGGTATACCGAGGCTGCTGAGCCACGAGCTGGAGCTGGCGCCAGAATCCTGGCCCGTCTGCCTGCAGTCTGAGGTTTTCCACTGTCCCGAGTGACTAGAATTCCCACTGCCAGGTGGCTGGCAGCCTGTGGAGTGTGTTTTTCCTCCAGGATGTCTAATGGTAACCGTTTGAGGGCCTGCTCTGTTTTGCCCTCTGCACCAGGTAATCTCTGATCTTCACAAAGACTCCTCCCAGGTCCAGTTCATTGTCTCCATTTTATAGCTAAAGAAACTGAGACTCGGGCTGCTAGTCCAAGGTCGCACTTAGCATAGTGCTGAGACCAATTTCAGCTCCGGTCTCCCAGCCTCAGGCCCATTCTCTCCCCGCCCTTTGCGCGTACAGGCACGTCCAGAGAATGTCCGGTGATGGTTTCAGTGCCGGGCAGTTGTGTGCAAACCTGTATTTTGTCAGTTACTGGGCCTGTGCAGTCACTGTGGGGGCCCAGGCCCTGCCTGTCACTGCAGAGCCAGGGAGGCAGGGAGTGGCTTAGCGTTTGCAGGTGATGCGGGAGATGCTGGAGGAATCCCATGGGTCTGGCCCTGACAGCTCAGCTGTGCAGGCTGGGCCTTTCTGTTCTCCAATGTTCCTCTGCCTGCAGCTCTGTGCAGTGGGCCAGGGCTCCGGGGGCGCTGGCTTGACCAAGCCCACCTCCCCCACCCCCACCCTTGCTTAGGGGCCACCCATCAGGCCTCCAGGGAGAGCAGTCTGCTTGTCAGATGATGGAAACCTGAGCGGGTCGGCTGTTTAATCTATTGGACTTTGTCTGCCTCCTCATTTTCCAGAAGACTCACAGGCGGAGGGAAGCCTCCCAGGCCCCTGAGTGAGGGAGAGGCAAGGGCAAGACTGGATCCCCAGGGCCAAGTCCCCGTTGGGCCCCACCGCTTCCTGGCTGTGTGGGCTTGGACAAGCCCCTTAACACCCCTGAGCCCAGCCAGCCCCCTCCTTTGTAATGCAGGAGGATTTACAAATACCCTGGTGAGGACCCCAAGGGTTATGGTGAGGAACTCTGTCCCTTCAGGCAGAGCCCGTGGTTGCCATTATAAGGAGTAATGACGATGCATAGCACATGGGAGAAGGCAAGGGAGGGACAGGACCGCTGGGGGCCCATTCTTCCACCGAGGGCGCTGACTAGAGAACCAGGGCAGGGTGTTAAGTCTCAAGAGGACTGAGGGCTGGTAGCTGTGGCACCACAGGGGGACAGGAGGGAGAGGGCCTGTGGAGGAGGACCCAAAATGGGAGTGCACTCCATCTGCTCTGCCTTTTCGAGGTCCTTAGGAAACTGCAGGTGGGGTAGGTGGCATGTTGGTGGGAGCTGGACATGCCCAGAGGATGGAGGAGGGAGGGAGGGAGGGAGGGAGGCTAAGACTCTGCACTGCAGACCGCCTGGCCCAGGTCCCACCGGGCCGTCTGTGCACTTCTGGCACTGCTCGCTCCTCCATATGGCAGTCGCTGGAGGTTGGTGGCTCCGCCTGGGAGACCTGAGACCGCTTCCTCCGCCTTGGGAGGGGGAGAAAGCAAAGCCGAGGGAGTAATTATAGACAGCCCTGCACCAGGCCGGCCCGAACCAGTTCCCTCTATTCCTGGGCATGGCTCAGAGCCGCTGGTTGGGGAGAGCCAAGCAGAAGCAGCTTGGGGGAGGCCAGTGGGGGAGGGACAGTCAGCTGTCGTGTGTGCTGCCACCCCGGCTCTTCAGAAGAGTTTGGTTTTTGTCACGGAGGCCACCCTTAGATGAGTGACATGAGCGGACCTGATTGAGGAGAGAAATCCTATAGTAACCCATGCAGATGTACTGTGTGGGGAGGCAGGTTGGTGGAGTGGTGGAGCTGGGAACTTCTTCCTTCCTCACTCTCCCTGCCAGTAGCCCTCCTGTTGTGTCAGAATGTCGCCTAAACTCTTCTCCTGCCTCCATTGAGCATGAGCGGGACCTGCCTGCCTCTCCAGCCTCATTGCCTACTGCTCCCTGCACCATAGCCACCTGGCCCACTTCTTTTCCTCGATTGAACTGGCCAAGCTTGTTTCTGTCTCAGGGCCTTTGCACATGCTTTGACTGCTGTGTGGAATGCTCTTCCTCTTTTCATGGATGGCTCCTTAGTAATCGTTAGGGATTAGGCTCAAATCTTGCATCCCTGACCTGTCCATTCAAAGAAGCTCTTCCTCCCAGCCCCTCTAGTGCTGAATCACTCTGAAATTGTCTTGCTGGCTTCCTGTTTACTGAGGCCCAGGTTCTGCCCTTTGTTTACTACTATGTCCAGTGCCTGGCACATCATAAGTACTCATGTTTGTTCCCCAGATGACTAAATGGCTATGGGAACAGCTTCTCCTTTAGGGTCTGCCAGTGGCCCTAGCTGGGCGACTCAGCTTCCATTTCTAAAAGAAGAGGACAGAAATCCCGAGATCCCCCTGTAATTGCGGTGGAAATAGCAAGGTGGAGACAGGCCTAGCGGCCTGAGCAGGTGGTAATCCCTCTGGCTTTCCCACCCCGCGGCTAGAATCACTGACCCAGCGCAGGGTTGGCCTGGCTTAGCCTGGGATCATAGCATTTCAGCCCGGCAGCTGACAGGCTTTGTGCTCTGTGTCCGCTCTGTCCCGCTGAGCTGAAACAAACCAGCTGGGCTGGCTCTGCTCATTGTCAGTCACCCGGCTTGGGGCCTCTCCGTGGAACGGCCACTTCTGCTCATCCAGGAGCCTGAGCTTTTCCGGAGAACATCTGGGCCTGGGTAGGACTCATTGTGCCCTCAGAGAAGCGAAGGGTCCATGGGGTGGGCACATCTGTGATGGCGATCTGTGAATGCATCCTTTAAAGAGAACATTCCAGAGAAGGTCCCCGGGGGTGGGGCGGGGGGTTGCCTTCTGGCCCCAAGGGATCCTTCTGAAATCTTCTGCCAGAAGTTTGTGGAAGTGCCTCAGCTCTCTGAGTGGTTTCTGAAGAAGGTACTTCAAATGGGGGTCTCAGGTTCAATGTGTTGGACCATCTGGGACGAGGTATGGGAAGGGGGGGAGTGCGTTGCTCAGGGACACTTCCTGGATAGCAGAGCGACCCTCTGCTGGAGCCTCTCCATGGGTCGGCAGGGAGACAGTGTCAGCACAGCCCCATAAGGCAAAGGGTAGGCTTTTCATCTAAAGCAGAACCTTGTTGGTGTGATTTGGATTCAGGAGGCCAGGACTCCAGTCCCACCTCCACCCCACCCCCCTGTACACAGACATACACAAACACTCAGGCACCCCTGGGAGGTCACCTGAAGTCACCTGACCCGGGAGATCACTGCTGACTGCTTTCCAGGCTGTCTGCCTGAGTCACTTTTTCCCCTCCCAAACTCACCTGATCATCTGAATTATCGGGGACGATTGTTAAAAAATCCTGATTCTGGCCATACCCAGACCATCCCCCTGGGGATAGTGAAATCTCCAGGGAGGGTGACTGTGGGCTCTGATTTGAGTATTGTAAGGAGCCTCTCATGTGACTCAAAAGATGGGCGAGGTGGACTGTGACACTAACAGTGCAGTGAAGGCGTGCGCCAAGCACAGCTCCAAAATTACACTAGAGGCCCTTGCCAGCTGGCTGGGATGGCCAGTTTCCACGGCCAGTTGACACAGGGGTGAGGGTTGGGACAGTGAAGATGATTTGTGTGTCTTTTCATTGGAAAAGTCCCCTTTTTCCTTCAAAACTGAACATTGCTTGATGTCAGTGAGGAGGGAATCTGAACTCCATGTGGGGGACTCCTGAGTGTGTGGGTTTTATTTTACTGATTTTTGTGGACGATGGGGGTTTGAACAGTTACAGAGACCACAGACTTCGTGGGCTAAGCCTGGTGGGGTTATGGGAGATGGAATGACTTACCACTGGTGGGTGAGGTACTAAGGAAGGTCCCCCGATTCAGGAAGAAGTTCATATGCACCACTTGGAGGTGGGGGTGCCAGGGTCGCTGTCCCTGCAGGGTGCTCTTTGTTTTTCTGAAAATGTACTCCTCTTTATCTCACCGGTCCCTACCGTTACAAAGTAGGTTTTCTGAGGGTGGTTTTGCCATCCTGTCCTATATAATAAAAGGCTAATATGCAAATTGTCATCCCCCCCAGCCAGCCCCCCCCATCGCCCCCCCCCTCACCCCAATCCAGGGCAGAGCCGGCCGGCCATATCCAACCCGTGCACGAATTCGTGCACCAGGCCTCTAGTTTTAATAATGCTGTGCTGAACATCCTGTAGTTTCTCTGATTAGCTTCTTAGGATAAATTGCTAGAAATGTAATTCATTGCTGGATCACAGGACCCAATATAAATCCTGATATTTAAAAAATATATATTTCTTTTCTTGAATAGATAAATATGCGGGTGATTAAAAAAATTCAGACGGGGCACACTGTCCCTCCCGGGAGCACGCCCGCACCTTTCCCTTTCTCCTCTTTTCCCCCCACAGACATGCCTCTCCTAAACTCCAAGGGACCCCACGAGACTTGCAACCAGGGGAGCAGTGGGCAGCAGCAGCTGTTCCCGCGCTGATCCCTGAACCTGTCCCCAAGGCCCCCTTTTCTCTGACTTCCCAGTGAGCTGACAGCAGCCCCACCCAGGCTCCCCTCTTGCTTCTTCTATCCTAGGCCCTTCCTTGTTTCATTGTCCCAGCTTTAATAAGCATACTCTCAAAATAAAACATAAAATAAAATTCTGACAATACAAACAAAAGGTGTCCATCTGTCTCCCATGCCTGGCCCCCAGTTCTACAGGCCCCACCTTAGAGAAAAATGCTGCAACTTGTTTTTGGTGTATTCTCCCAGAAATATTCTGTTCACATAAACATATATGCTTCTCTTCTCACCCTCGCTTTTTGTTCTGTTTTTAACACAAATGGGAACTTTTTATATACACATTTAAAAATAGTATTTCTCTGTGTGTGTGTTTATGTTATTATATTTATGGCCGGTCCTGAACTGGTAGTGACCCTGGAGGGTTGAGAGGTCTTCCCTGAACCGCTGCAGTGTGCCAGGCTAGGATTAAGTCATTGGGGAAGGGACGAGGCAGCCAAGGCTGGGCTCTTCCCCCAGGATGCTTTGCAATCTCTGGGAAAGGGACTTGGGGGAGCCTGGGAGCAGCCCAGGCAGGAAGTGGGAATGTTAGTGGCTGTCAGAGGCTGTCACAATGGCAGGGAGGTCGGGAGGGCCTAGGCAGCCTTTGTGTGGGGGTGGAAGCCACAGACTCTCTCCTGAGCCCGGATAGAGGCCTGGGCTGCAGCTGGATGCGGGAAGCTGCTTTCCAGGGAAATCATGGGAGTGAATGCAGGCCACGTCTTCACTGTCTCCACTCACTTCCCCTTTGGTACCAGACTAGATATTCTCCTTATCCTTTCCCCCTTTCCTTTTTCCCCAGAGGCTCGTCCAAAACAGAGGAAGCCTGCGAAATCTACGCCAGAGCAGCAAACATGTTCAAAATGGCCAAAAACTGGAGTGGTATGTGATCGCTGCTAGAGCTCCACCGCGCTTTCTCCTCCTTTCCCTCAGCTTCCGCCTCCCGGGCCTGGCTGGGAGCCTAGCCTCGCAGCCCCCCTCTCTTTAGGCTTCTCTGGCGTCAAAGCCCGTGGGCCTGCTTATCTGGTCGGTAGAGCCCACTGGGTTATTTTACAGCTTGGCTCCCTGGGCCTTGGAGAGAGGACGGAAGGGATGAGGACAGATAGATTACTGAGTCCAGGTGGACCCGCATGGATTGATGAGCCCTTCCAGGGGTTTCTCCTTAAATTTAGAATATCATGTTTCCCCGGACACTGTTTCATATTGCTTCCAGCAGAGTCTGAATTCTGAGCTGGGGGGACGGTCAAGTGGTCCAATAACAGTGATCACAGTTACCACTTATCAGGCACCATACTAAGCACCAGGCATGTATTTTTTAATTGAATCATTGCAGCAACCCTACGAGGGTCAGTGCCATTCATTAATTTTCCCATTTTACAGATTCGGAAACTGAGGCTTGTCCCGGTCCCTTGTCCAAGGTGCCGCAAGTAGTAAGCGACAGAACAGAATTCAGAAGCCAGAGCAGGGCCGGGTGTTTAACCTGCTCCTGCGATGCCTCATGACCTTTGGAGCTGAGTGACTTGGGTTTGTGTCACAGCTCAGACTGGCCTGTGACCCTGGCAGTTACTTGGCCTCTCCTAGTACTTTTACACTCCAGTGTGTTTCCTCCTCAGGACCACGGCAGGGAAGTGGTTGGGACCGAACGGGGCCGTGGTGTGGGTTCATGGAGACCAGGCTCACCAGCGAGGGCGGTCAGTGAGGGCAGTAAATGTGGCGGCGCGGTGTCATGTAATGCTGCAGGCGCCTCCACCCGGAAGAGGTCACCCCAGGTCAGGGGCCTCCTGAGACACTCCTATGTTGGTGGGCGGAGTGTCATCCGCTTCATGGCTCTGTGACTCGGCCCTGAGTTGTGGTCCGATTCCCAGGAGCTTGGTCGGCAGGGAGCTGCCTGAGGCTCGAGGAGAGGTTTGAAAAGCCAGTGCGTGGAGCCCACCGGGGCTGGTTTCATAAAATGACTTGGAACATCTGCACGATCAGATCAGGGGAATCGAGCAAAGACAGAGTTCCTCTCTGGGAGGCACAGGGTAAAATCCACTATTGTCATTTTCTGAGAATGTTCCCACTTCCACAAAACACATTGTGCATAAAGGCAGGTGCTACGTGGATGTTTATGCTCCAAGCTCAGGAAGTGCCTTAAAAGAAAGAATACTTATTTTTCAATCACACAGTTGTTGCTTTCCCCAGAAATTTGTAAGCCAACCCTCACCCAAAATCCTAGGCCATTTTTTTCTTTTTCTTTTTCTTTTTTTTTTTTTTTACCTTTTCTGGAAATTTTACACTCAAGTTTCTAGCCCTTAAACATAATAAAGAACTCATACATCGTAAAAACCTGGGCGGCTTTGTCTGTCCTGCTGCTCTGAAGTTCCAGGACAGGGGCCAGGCCCTCCCGTCCTCTTCCAGCTCAGCAATTCTGTGACTTGGTCTCAGCCGGAGGTGGGTGAAGGGAAGCACCTCAGAGCAGCTGAGGTGGCTGTGGGGGTCTCACTAGCACAGACCCCACCCCTGGGGGAGAGACCCCAGTGTCTCCTGCAAGTCCCTTTAGGAGATGAGAACAGAAGCAGAACGGCTTGGGACCCATGGAAGGTGACAGTGCAGGAGTACAGGACAGACTGGGCTTCAGGTGCGTGGCCTCCTCGTGTCCCAGGTACTCAAGATCTTGGGGTCTGCGTCCTGTTTCCTGTTCTGGACGTGAAGTTCCTAGAGGGAGCAGACCCTGTATGCCCCCCATGTACCTCATGATGAGTGTAGTGCCTTGTCCACACAACCTGCAGTGACTCTACACAAGGGACTAGAACGTGGACAGAGGCAGAGGAGTATGGGGGAGTGGGGGAGTAAATCAGGAAGTGTTTTCAGAGTTGAACCTCAATTGCCCTCTCTTCCCCAGCACCCCTGTCTGTCCCCCTCCCATGATTCAGCCTGCTCTCTGCCTTTGAGTAGGGTTCCCAGCCCTGTGCTTGCAGGCTCCCCGGGGGCACTGCTGGCTCAGGGGGCCTGAGGTCTAGGCCCAGACCTCAGCTCACCCAGGCCACTCTGTTCCTTTCTCCGGGGCGCCCTGTATTCCTGAGAGCTCCCGGGGCAGTGTCTGTGTGGCTCACGAAGCATGGAGCCCCACTTAGGCCAGGGTTACTTATTTTCTGTTCCAGCTGCCGGAAACGCCTTCTGCCAGGCAGCCCAGCTGCATCTGCAGCTCCAGAACAAGCACGACGCCGCCACCTGCTTCGTGGACGCCGGCAACGCGTTCAAGAAAGCTGACCCCCAAGGTGAGGGCCCGTGGGCCACCAGGGCTGGCTGCCCGAGCACCAGCTGAGCGCTCTGCGGAGACGTCCTCAGGTTTCCACGGGCTCCGTTTTCTCCAGGGGCCGACACACGATAGGCTGGCAGGGAGCCCCTCGCGCTTTAATTTCAGAACTGGCTCCCTTCCGGTGGCATTTTCATCCCGCTCCAAGCCTCCTCCTCCCCTTCTACTGTGTGTGCAGCTGATCGCTCCCCTTCCGCTGCCTGGGAGCATTTGGGAGTGGGAGTTACATTTCAGACCCACCGCATGCCAAGGGGAGAGGAAAATCTGTTCTGTTGTCAGAATTGACATGCAGAAGCCGGTGGAGGGCTTCTGAGACCAGCCAGGTAGGAGTCACTTCCGGAGAAGGAGAGGAAGTGGCCCTGACCTGGCTTCCCTGAGGGGTCCAAGGGGGGAAGGGAGAGGCTGGGAGAGAAGAGCCTGAGATGTAGTTGCCAGAGAACAAGTTTCCTCAGATGACAATGTGTTGGGGACAGAAGCCCCAACTGGGTCTCTGTCATCGTGAAGAACACATTTTGTCCCACTGGGCTCATCCGGAAGCAGAAGCCCAGTGGGCACCAGACTTTCGATTTCATGGAGCTGGGGTTTTAATTTGCTTTTTAAGTCTTGGTGCCAGACATAGGTTGCTAACTTTTAATTTTAGCAAGCAGAGATTTTTTTTTTTTTTATAAAGACCATCTATTGTCACTCTCTTATGAGAATGGGAAAGACATGCTTTTTTTAAAAAAAAAAAAAAAAAAAAAGGAGACACATAATCTTGGAATAAAGGCCTGTTCTTCCCAAGAGGGGACAGTTGTCAGCAGTACACAGAGGTCTCTGGGAGGGCCAGTGAGCACCGGTTCCCGTGCGAGCGCTGGGGATCGCTGGCAGGCCCATGTTGCTGTCGGGGACATTCATTTAATTCCCAGGATTTGGTCTCTGTGTAAACCGAGTAGCTTTTCTCTGTCCTTAGACCTGACCAGTCCCTCCTCTGCCACCGGGGGTCTCACAGATGTTGGTCTAAGTGGTAGGTCAGGCTCAGCAAGAACCCGAGGGGGGCTCTGGCTGGGTGGCTCAGTGGGTAGGAGTGTTGCCCCATACCCCAGGTCAGGGCACATACCCGGGTTGCTGGTTCTATCCCTAGTCGGGGCACATATTGGGAGCACACCGATCGATGTTCTCTCTCTCCCTCTCCCTCTCCCTCTCTGTCTCCCTTCCTCTCTCCCTAAAATCAATAAAAACATATCCTCTGGTGAGAATTAAAAAAAACAAGAGCCCGAGGAGAGGCCTTGTGACAGGGTGGGTCCTTGTCACTCCTTGCACAAAGCTGAGTGCTGGGCCACAGCAGGCCACGTGGGGGAGTGACGATGGCCCAGGCCACCCTGGACTTGTTTTCAGCTGGAATCACCCAGAGACGGCTGTGCGTCGTCCCCCCCACGAAGTCCCCCCTGCCCCATCCTCCCTTCTGCTCCCTGGGGAGCTGGTTGACCTGGAGATGCTGCCCTGGCATCTGTGAGGTTCAGCTGCTGTTCCCCAGTGACTGGAAGGGCTTGTTTCTGGGGCGGGAGCGGAGTGCCAGGCTGCGTGACATGTGCACGGCACCAGCTGCTCTTTAAACAACCCAGGGCTTCCCCTGCACAGGCCCCACCTGGCCCTCTGATGTCGTGCCCTTCCCTGGCTTTTGATCCGAGTTTCCTCATCTCGGCAGGCTCTGCAGGGTGTGTGTTGGATGTGGCCAGGGCCTGGCTGTAGGAAGCACAGAGGGTGGCAGTCTTCAGGCTGGTGGGGAAGCAGCAGGAGGTGTGGTGACGGTCCCCTCGTGGGGCAGAGGCCGACTTAGTTTCTCCAGGATCAGCGAGCACCGTTTGCTGCCCTGGGAGCTGAGATCGGGGGAGGGGGGTGGTGGGGGTGGTTGGGGTGGGGGGATCTTGTGGGGAAACAAGAGGGGCAGCAGAGCAGAGAACGGTAATTTGGGCAGAGCCGGGACCAGGCGCCTTGTCTGGAGCCCAAAGGGTGCGTGGTGCTGAGGATGGGCCGGGCTTTGCAGTGGCATCCCCGCACCACTGCCTCGTGGCTGCCACCCCCAGTCACAACTGCGTTGGGGACCATTCCAGCCAGGGTCAGGAGAGAGGGCACATTTGCACCAGGAGTAGCAGCTGCCTGGTGTCCGCGGCCAGGGCAGCTTCACAGAGGCCGTGGCAGCTGTGTGGCTCAGTGGGTCTGAGAGGCCCGGGAGGAGCTGCTCTCCTGCGACCTTGGACAGGTCACTTAATCTGTTGGACCTGCATTTCCTGATGGTAAAGCAGAGATCACACGTGAGATAAGGCGAGGACATGCCCGGGGTGGCACCTGGCATGAGATAAAGTCCCGTGAGGAGCAGCCCTCTGCTCACATCCGACAGGAGCCTGGCCTGGGCTCAGCCTCCACCCCTGGCAGCCTGCCCTGTGGAATAGCTGGAGGCCCTGTTTGGAACCTGGCCCTCTTTCCCCAAGCAGGTGATCTGCTCCCTGGGGCCTTGCTGATCACCTCCCAGTCTGTCCTATGCGAGCACTTCCTGCAGGAGCCCTGGGGGGCCTGCCCCTCCCCCTCCCCCTCCAGAGGCAGCTGGTGCCAACCTGGGCCTGAGGCCTGCCAGAGCCTGTCATCACGCTCTCCCTCTGGCGGGGGTGGGGGGGTGGGGTGTCTGCCCTCAGTATGGGTCAGGGGTGTCTTGCTGCCGCCTGGTGGGATTGGGGGTGGGGAGGTGACGCCCATAGCTGTCAGTGGTTCCCCAGAGTTTCCCAACCACTGTCTGCCGCTCTGGGTGGACTCAGGCCAGGGAGGCCTCTTACCCCGCCTGCCTGACAATTGGGCTCAGGGGTTCATGCATGTGCGCCCAGGACAGGGAGGTGACCAGGCCCCCATTCCCCCTCCCCCTCGTCCCCCATGCCCCACTGCCATTTATTGGATGCCTGCATCTTCCTTTAATCTGTTCCACTTCCTGTGCGGTTCCGGGATTTGCCCGGTTTATCATGGAGACTGGCCGTGTTGGGGGTGGACTGCAGGAGTGGGATGGAGTTGGCTGGATTAGGGCCCTGGGTTGCAGACTCCCTGTGTCCCTAAGCCAGGGCCTTCCCCTCCCTGGGCCTCAGTCCCCCTCTCCTCATCCTGGGCTGGATCATTCCGAGTCCCTTTCCAGGTCCAGTTTTCTGTGGGTAGATAAGGGCGGGGAGGGGGCGGGCGGAGATTCTGTGCTCATCCAGGGGTGTGCTGGCCGCTCATCCTGGGGACCCCCGTGACCTGATAAGATAAGAAGCTGGTTGTAGCCACTGTGTCGGGCTTGTCTGCCAGTGCTCTTGCCAGGGTGTCAGTGGGGCCTGCTGCTTTCAGGAACAGCTGTCATGGAGCGAAGAGCAGGGATGAAGGGGATTTAACCCTATGAGTCCGTGTTGCTGCCGGAGGTGGGGGGAGCCTCCCCTGTTACACCACCACGGCCTCCTTGCTGACAGGCTTCAGGGCTTCTGGCTGGTTAGGCCCTCAGGGCAGCTGCAGGGGAGTTTCCAGCCCCTCCCACTGCCGGCTGCTAATGGCACTGGGAACAGCCTTGCCACCTCTGCCTGCAGGTGCCCCGTTGGACTCCCAGCGGCCTAGGAGAGGGAGTGGGTGAGAGGTAGGGTGCCTGCTGGTCACACCCACCCCTGGGGTGGAGGCTAGAACAGGGGTGGGATGTGCAGGGCCCACTCCCTGCAGCCCAGCTGCTCACTCCTCCTCATCCTCATCATGGTGGTGCAGCCAGTTGCTAGCTTATCAGTTACTTCCAGAAAAGCTGTTACAAAATGTGTGTGTGTGTGAAAGTCACTCTTACTGTTTCCGGCTGTAATTTTTTGTTGTGTTCTCTCCCTGTCCTCCTCTGCCCCCTTGTTGCTCCTTTTCCTCTTCCCTACTGCCTCAGGCTTCCAGCTGTCAACCTCAACCTTAGCCAAATGGTGTCCATTCTCTGAATCTTTTGGGGGTGTCCAGAGGCCTTTCGGACTTGGACAAAACCTCTAGATCCCCCCACTCCCAGAGCAGTGCTTACAGACGCACATTTTGCAAATGTAGGAGGCTTGACTACTCCCTGAGAGCCCGGCCCGGAGCTAAGTGCCAAGTTCTGATGTCTCCCCGGGTAGTGAGGCCATAAGCCCCTTGAGAGCAGGCACCAGGCCTTACACCTCTTTGTGGCATCTCAGCCCTGTGGGCTTGGCTGACTGGAGCCCTGGGAAGCAGACCAGGAGCCTTTCGAATGCCCCGGACTGCAGGACGAACTTTCAGCCTTGGCTCAGCTCAGACCCTCATCCTGGGGTCTGTCCAGGCTGTCTCCGCCTCCCCCTACTCCCTCTCCTCCTGAGATGCATTAAAACGGTGTTAAAAAAAAAAAAAGTCCACCCAAGAGCTCATCTCTGTCTGCCAGAAAATGCCTCCCACGCATGCTTCTCTCTTTCCTCCAAATAACTTGTCAAAGGAAAAAAGCCATTCCCAAATTTAAAATCTTGCAAGAGCCCAGCGGCATGGCTCAGTGGTTGAGCGTCCTCCTATAAACCAGGAGGTCACGGTTAGATTCCTGGTCAGGGCGCATGCCTGGGTTGTGTGCTTGATCCCCAGTAGGGGGCGTGCAGGAGGCAGCTGATCAGTAATTCTCTATCACTGATGTTTCTATCTCTCTCCTCCCTTCTTCTCTGAAATCAATAAAAATATATTAAAAAATAAAATAAGATCTTGGAAGAGGTAGTACAACAAAGGTAGCCCAATTCCTCCTCTCAAGTACCGCCCTACTGTGTGTGTGTTTCGTTGGCAAACCTGTGGTGTGAGGAGCTGGTGGGGATCAGTGCCAGGTTAAGGAGGGTGCAGAGGGCTGAGTGCTGAGGTGGGAGCAAGAGAGTAATGGAGAGTCCAACTGGAGGGGCCTCCTCCTGCCATAGATGGAGGCCAGACAGGTGCAGGGGACGTGGCAGGTGCAGGGTCCGCAGTGAAAGGGTGTCCCTCAGGCGTCAGGCTTGGCCGCCCCTTGCCAGCAGCTCTGCTCTTGAGGGTAAAGCCTTAGAAGATCTGGCTCAGAACACCCAGGGCAGCCTGGCCATCAGCCTGACCTGGCCCCAGCCGTGTCCTGTCCCTGGAGTAACTGGGAAGGGGTTGGCTTTGTGGCAGCTCCAGGGAGAGGGCCGCCACGTCAGCCAGGCTCCCCCCGGAGCATGTGCCCAGCAAGTCAGGCTGCGGAATAAATGAGTCTGACCAAGTTTCCTGGGCTCAGGGATTCCTTCCCCTTCCCTCCCAGCGGTTCCCCTGGAGAGCGGAGAGCAGAGCGTAGCCCTGGCAACTCTATTGATCTCGCAGGCGCCTCAGCCCTCATCCCCCCTCTCCCAGCTTCTGCCCAAATGACTTGGCTTTCTCACTTCTCCTCCCCGCCTCCCTTTTTCTCTCCCCAGAGGCCATTAACTGTTTGATGAGAGCAATCGAGATCTACACAGACATGGTAAGGGTCGCTACAGTCCTGGTCCACATATTGCCCCAGCCTCACCTCCCAGCTCCAGCACCAAGAGCAGGCAGAGGGGGATTTGTCACCTGCACTGGGCTGGGCTGGGCTGGCTGGGTCCCCACCGGCTCCCCACCAGCCTGGCTGCTGGCAGTAGCTTCCAGCACGTCCCGGAGGCCATCCTTGTCGTCATTGGTAGAAGTTAAGGTTACTGGGGACCTGTGTCCTTTTCCCCTCGCCCGCCCTTCCCCACCAGCATCCTATCTGATTCCCAGCTCACAGTAGCCAGAGGGGGGTGTGGCCAGCGCCCAGAGTGGGCACAGCCCCTGCCCTGCCTAGGGAACATCCCCATGGACAGATGAGGCCCAGAGAGGCGCCCAGCCTGAGGCCAGGGGGCCGAGACTGTGGACCACAACCAGGCTCAGGCCCCGTGAACTCTACCTTTTGCCTCTTCACATTCCACCTGTCTCGTCAGACCCCTCCGCCCGGGCAGGAAGGGGTCCTGGCCCCGCAGGGTCCTGGCGATGCTGCAGCATTAGTTACAGCAGTGGCCGCAGCTGCCATTTATTGGCCCAGACTCTCAGTGCACGGGGTCATCTTCCGACCACAGCCCTGTGAGGTGGGCGCTTGTCAGTCCGTGTGACAGGAGAGGGGACCCGCACAAGCGAAGTGATGCCCAGGGACACACACCTGCAGACAGGAGTGGCTGAGACCCAAGACTAGGCCTGGCTGGGCTTAGGGCCCGACCCTTTCCTGCTGCCTGAGGTGTGGGGTGGCTGTGAACCAGCCCCTGTGTGTGGAGCAGCTGGACAGGCACCTGGACCCCCACTGGGTGGAGGCGGGGGGCAGGGGGTGCTCAGGGAGCTGGAGGCCTCCACAGGGGAGGTGGAGGGGGTTTGCTTGTGAGAAGCCACCTCGATGGCCACACTGGGGGAGGGGAGGCCAAGGAGGGCTTGGGCGGTGGGGACACTCGGGCCCTCAGCCCCGGTTTCTCCAGAGCGTTGGTCCCATGGCTGCTCTGGGCCTTCTATTAAATGCTTCTTCCAGCCAGGCCCTCTGCCAGGTGCCTCTGCACATACCTCTGCACCGCCCCCCGACCTGTGCACCGTGGACAGGAGGGAAGGGGGGCTGGGTGTGGAGTGTCTTGCTCAAGGTCACCCAGTCAGGGCAGCACTCAGACCCGGGCCTCTCACTCTAGAGCCTTCCTTTTAAGTCCCATGCCCTCTGCCCCTCGGTATCCTCCTCTGTGCACCTCACCTCACAAGTGCAGCTGAGGGGCAGGGAGCCACAGCTTTGGGGACCAGGGGGGTGCATGGCGTGGTCGAGCTGGTGTGGGGCACTGGCCACAGGCATTCCCTCCCCGTGTCCCACACAGGGCCGATTCACCATCGCAGCCAAGCACCACATCTCCATCGCTGAGATCTACGAGACGGAGCTGGTGGACATCGAGAAGGTGAGGTGGAGGGGGAAGCAGCGGGGGCTGCAGCCAGTCGTCTGGGGCCTGGACTGCTCTCTCTGTCCTGTTCCCTCGGGGAGTCCTCTGGTGTCTGAGCACCGGGGAAGGGGCGTGGGCGCTGGCAGAACTTGGATGAGGGCTCTGGCTGTGTCCCAGGGGCTGCCGGTGATAAAGGCTGCATTACCCACTCTCACCCTCCCCCCTCCCGCCTCCCGCCTCCCAGGCCATCGCGCACTACGAGCAGTCTGCAGACTACTACAAGAGCGAGGAGTCCAACAGGTACCCAGGGACCACTCCATTCCCGCCGCCCAGCCCCTTGCGCTTGCCACCAGCCACCGCCAACCTCTCTCCTCTCCACCCCACACAGCTCAGCCAACAAGTGTCTGCTGAAGGTGGCTGGTTACGCCGCGCAGCTGGAGCAGTATCAGAAGGCCGTTGACATCTACGAACAGGTGGGGACCGTGGGGCTGCGAGCCCTGCTCTCTGCGGAGGGCGCTGCTCCCTATCCTGTGTGCCAGTGCCCCTTCCTCCCTCTGCCACCTTCTCTATCCCCCTCCCTCCCTTTCTGTCCACCTCCCTCTGTCATCCCCTCGCTCTCACTCTGCTCACCTGGCTAAACATTTCCTCCGCCCATGGCCCCCGTGTGCTGTGCCCTTTCCCCAGCCCAGCCCAGTCCTCAGGGAGCTTCCTGGCCGACCCCAGAGTGAGATGACTCTGAGGAACCAGAGTCGGGGAGGGAACGGGAAGAATTGCCGAAGCCTGGGGAGCCCAGAGGAAGGGGGTCAGGGAAACAGGGACCCTCCCATGGCTTCTTGGGCTCCTCTCCACTGTGTGGGGAGGGCTGGGCGGGGCCCGGGCTGTCCTGGTGGGTTCATGGCCAGGAGAAAGGCAGGCAGCTGAGAGGAGAGTGGGGCAGGCACCGCCTCGTGTTCCTTCAGCCTGCTGCCCCTCTGCCCCTGACATGGCAGCCTCCTGTCAGGCCTGATAGCGGGGCCGTCTCTCACCATCTTAGCACCTTGGGAGGCCCACAGACACCTGGCCCTGTGGCAACACCCCCCCCCCCCCCCATTATCTCTCTGTCCTTGGTCACTCATGTACCCATTGCCATCTTCCCTGGGGCTGGTCCCTGCCTCCCTGCCCTGGGGTCCTGGTTAGCAGGTGTTCTCCTGGGGCCCAGACCCAGCCTCCAGTGAGCCCCCCAGAGCCTGGCAGTGACCCTGGCCCTCTGGCTGCCTGCCGTGAGCTCACAGTGCAGCCACCATGTACCCACAGGTGGGGACCACCGCCATGGACAGCCCCCTCCTCAAGTACAGCGCCAAGGACTACTTCTTCAAGGCGGCCCTCTGCCACTTCTGTCTCGACATGCTCAACGCCAAGGTGAGCCCAGCCAGAGCCTCCCCCCCCGCCAGGTGGCCACTGGGGCACGGGCCACTGTCACTGGGCCAAGTCCGCTCTCAACTCCTCAGAAGGGGTGAGCCCCTCCCTCACGTCTGGCCCCTGACAGTGGGCCTTGGGCGAGAAACTTTGTGCTCACTGATGTCACCGGCCGCCGCTTACTCGCCGCTTAGTGTGAGTTTCTGGTTCCCGACTCACTTGGTGCCAGGCCTTCCTTTCGTGAGAGCACATTTTGAACCCTTACTGCTCCCGGTGAGGTCGGCATCTCTGTCACTCATTTTATAGGTGAACACTCAGGCTGAGACCAGAGTCTCTTGTTCAAGGCCACATGGCAGCCCCCATTCCCGATCTCTCTGACTCCCAGTCTCACGATGTGAACCATAGCCTGCATGTCCGCCTACCCATCTTCAATTCAGGGCCCCTTGGCAAGAGGGGTCAGTACTGGCGAGGGGCAGGAAATGCCCAGGGGAAGGAGTGAACTCCTGAATCAGGATTTCTTAGGGGTTTCCAGCCACCCTACCCTCAGCCTGGCACGTCTGAGCCCCCAGCCCTGCTCCCTGCATCGCGCCCCCTCAGATCCCTGCCCCACTGCTTTCCCTGTGCCCTGAGCAGGTCACTGCCTTCTCTGGGTGTTTCCCTATAAAATGGGGGTCTCTATCATTTGATAGTTACATGAAACGTGCCCAATGCCAGGCCTGACATGTAAGGCGTACTCAGGCAGTTGTCATTGGCCCCCTCCCCTGGGTGAACCTGGTTCAGGAGACAGTACTGGGCACTGGCCCGGGAAACGCTCCGTACATCCCCCCTTAACTTCCTGGCAGCTGTCTCTGCAGCCAGGCTGGCGCTGAGCTCAGCTCCTTGGAGGTACCGCTAGGCACAGAGCCAGGTGACATGGAGGTGGGGGAGGGGCACAGAGCTGACTCAGGATCCAAGCCAGCCTAGATCCCCTTCGCTGTCAGGCCAGTGGCCTCAACAGCCCCTTTATTGGCTTGTCCCCTTCCTTCCTTCCTTCCTTCCACCCGCGCCATGCTCAGCTCGCTGTCCAGAGGTACGAGGAGCTGTTCCCCGCTTTCTCCGACTCCCGGGAGTGCAAGCTGATGAAGGTGCGTGCTGCCCCCTTTCCCTGCCCCTTTACATCCGGGCCTGGGAGTGGGTGGTTGGGAGCCTGCAGGTGGGTGGAGGCGCTCCAGTTAGGCGGCTCACCGAGATGATAGTGGTTCTCAAGGGGTTTTCGTTTTTATTTTGTTTTTCCTCTTCTGCCATTTGGATCTCCATTTTCTGGATAAAATCAGACTCAGGCAGTGATAAAGCTAGTAGAGGCTGAGCTGGGACGTGCGCATGCGCACACACATAAACACACACACACACACACACACACACACACGTGACCTGTGTCCATGAGCTTGCAAGCAACTTCCAACACAGGCAGGATTGGGACAGAGCCCTTTCCTTCCTGTCAGCATGGGAGTCCCCCGATTTCCATCCATCCAGGTGGTGTGTACACGGATCTAACCTGCCTGCCATGTTCTTGCAGAAATTGCTAGACGCCCATGAAGAGCAGAACGTGGACAGCTACACCGAGGCGGTGAGTGGCCGGCGGGCGGCCGCCCTTCTCAGACATGCTCTGCCCAGAATTTCAACCTTTTTAACTCTGGCCGTGGCCCCTGTAGACACCCCAGAATCTCCCGAGTCACCCCCAAGAGGCGCAGGGAGTCTTCTCCCCATTTAGAGATGATGGCACTGAGGCTGAGAACGAGGAGGGGACGTGTCCTTGGTCCCTCGGGGACAGAGCTGGGTTCAGGTCCACATCTGTCTGGCCCTGAAGACCAAGGCTGCGCCCCTGGAGTCCCCCTGAGTGAGCAGCTGGAGGCCACCTCTCATTGGCTGCGGCGGGTGACCCAGGAGCCGAGAGGGAAGGAAGTGAGCCGTCAGCCTCCCCCTTCGAGGGAGCAGGAGGGAGGCGGAGCTGAGGTGGCATTGGAGGGCCCATTCTTCCAGCAGCGGGTTCCTCATAGAACTGCCCCAGCTGCTTCTGAATGTTCCGGAACCCAGTGTGTCCAGCTCAGGGCCTGATCTGGTCATCCAGACAGCTGAGCGCCTGCCCCTCCGGCTTCTCGGCCCCTATGATGACAGACCAGCTCCCTCTGGTCCCTCCTGCCCCGACAGTGAAAGCTCCTCAAGGAGAGGGGGGACGAAGGGTGTGGGTTCCCGGGCCTCCCCTCCCCTGTGGCGCCGGGACAGGCCTTGTCACATCTCCAGGCCTCAGTTTCCCATCCATAAAACAAGGAAGCTGGACCTTTCTTAAGCTACAAAGTTAATTATTATCCTGAAAGGGAACCACCGGGCCTGCTGCCTCCCTTGCTCCTCCTCAGGCCACGGCTGGCAGGGACACATCTGGAGAAACTTGGGAGCAGGGACCTTTGGCTTCAGGGCTGGGACAGGCAGAGAGTCAGGGCCAGGCGTGGGACTAGCCGCCTGTCACCATAGTCACCATGCGGGTGTGCCACAGGTGAAGGAGTTCGACTCCATCTCCCGGCTGGACCAGTGGCTGACCACCATGCTGCTGCGCATCAAGAAGACCATCCAGGGCGAGGAGCAGGACCTGCGCTAAGCCCCGCCCCCGGCACCTGTCTTCCAGCCCCTCTGCTTTCCCCAGCGGCCCCTCCAAACACTGCGTGAGCCCCGAGAGGTGGCCCAAGTCCTGACTGGGACCTTCCCTCCCTTCCCCCCAGGAGTCTCGCAGGCCACAGTGCAGGCTCCACACTGCCTCGGGGCCCTGGAGGCCGGCCTGCTGGCTACACAGTCACCCTCTGTTCTCGCACCCCTCGTCCCTCCCCGCCCCATTTATTTAAGCCCCAAAGAGACCCTTTTCCACCCCGAAGCACAGAGTCTGTGGCATAGACCGATCAGCTGTGGGTGCTGCCAGGGGGTGGGGTCAGCATCTGACCCCCCATCGCCTGACTGGCTGGGGCTGGAGCGTGAGGTTGGTTTCTGTCTCCCCACTTCTGTCCCCCAGCCAAGCGCTGAGCACATGTAGCAGCAGCTGAGATTTGCTCTCCGCTGTGGGGGGAGTTCCCCCTCCCCCCAGCGCCGGGAGCCTCCCAGCCTCCTGCAGCCCAGCCTCCCAGGAGAGCCCAGGCCCTGGAGCAGGGGGTCATCCTGCACCCGCCCCACATCTGCTCCTGCCATTGTGCTCTGAGGTTTTGTTGGTGGGAAGCTGCAGCTGGCCCCCAAAAGAAAATAAAAAACAACACTTTTGCATGAGTCTTCCTTCCTCTTCACCTCTGCGACCCCCTCTTCTCTCGGGGCTAGAGTCCAGTCTCCTGGCCCCCACTGGTCTCTGATCGCACGGGGAGAGGAGGCCAGCTTTGGAGACTCGGCTGGGTCGGCGGTCTCAGGGAGGGAGGCCCAGGGATGGTGGGTTTGGGGAGGAGCCGTGGACTTGGGAGCCTGGCAACCCCCACGTCTTCATCTGTGAGCCCTGGTTTCCTCAGCTGGGTAGATGGCTGGCAGTGCCACCCTCAGAGCAGCTGGAGGATGGGTGCAGCAGTCACGTAAGAAGGGGTGGAAGAGGCCCACGGAATCTCCCAGCCTCACCCACGTCCACAGGCCCGGGGGCAGCACTGCAGGCCCCGGTGGCACTTGTTCTACGTGTCACAGGGTGGGGGAGAGCGGCTTTGGTGGCAGAGTACAGGACCCAGTAGGTGTGGGGCTTGGGAGAGATGACAGGATCCCTTTGCCTGGGAAGAGTGGGCAAGGACTACCCACCTCCACACTCCACGGTGCAGGCTTGCGGGTCAAGTGAACGTCTGCCGTGCATTTCCCTCCTTCCACCCCTCATGGGGGCGGCTGGAGGCGGCCAGAGGCAGGCGGTGTCACAGGGCAACTCCTCAGACAGGGGCTCCAGCCAGAGCTGCATGGAGTGCAGGAGAGGTTCGTATCAGAGTGGCCTGTGCGACACCTGGCCCTGCCCCTCTGGCCCCTTCTGCTCCTCTCACAACTCCATTGATTGATATTGGCTGCCTCGAGCTCAGTGACGACTCCTGAGACCTGGGATTGATTACTGATGTCTGCCGTGAGCACAGGCTGAAGAATGGTTTAGAATCTATTTCTGTCATTCGTGACTGAAAAAGTAATTCTCAACCCTGGCTGTGCTGGAAATCAGAAAAAGTACTTAAGCTTGGATCACACCCTGATAAATTGTGGTTCCCCACCCTTTGGGGTTTTTTTTATTTCCTGAAAGTTCCACAGGCAATTCAAAAGAGCAGGTAGGGTTGGAAACCACTGAACAAGACAATCCTTTCCAAACTAGAACTTCATTTATTCATTCGCTCAACAATTCTTAAGAGATGTCGTTTAGAGGTTACCATGTGAGGTAGAAGCCTGGAGAAAGCCTTCTTCAGAAGCAGCAGAACTAGACCCCACATGCTAGTCGCTCAGCGAGTATTGACTAAGCATCTACTGTGCCTGCCCTAGTCCAGTACCTGGGGATACAGCACTTCACCCTGGAGCCAGACCCTGCCCTCGAAGGCTTTCACTCCCCAGATGCAGAGATCTGGGGCTGACACATTCCCCCTCCACATCCAACCTGCCTTTGAGAACTTGCCTTTTATGTCTCTTATGTAACCGTCTGGCAAAGGACTGGCACATCTCTGTAGGTTTTTAACACATTTACTGAATGCTTGCTTTGTGTCAGGCCTTGTAGTCCACATGCTGGGGATGTTACTGCCGTCTCGGATCTTGCAATCTGTGTATATGTATTCTTTCTGCCTGGAGGGAGGTGACAGGAAAGTTGGCCAACTCTAGCCCGGCCAGCATGGCTCAGTGGTTGAGCGTGGCCCTATGAACCAGGAGGTCACAGTTTGATTCCCGGTCAGGGCACATGCCTGGGTTGCAGGCTCGATCCCCAGTGTGGGGTGTGCAGAAGGCAGCCGATCCATGATTCTCTCTCATCACTGATGTTCCTCTCTCCCTTTCCCTTCCTTTCTGAAATCAATAAAAATATATTTTTTAAAAGAATGATTCTTGCTTTAAAAAAGAAAGTTGGCCAACTCTGGAAACTATACAGGTGTAAAGGGTCCCCAAGCCTGTCCTGTCATTCTAGGGACAAAATACTCAGGAAGCTCTCCTAAGACCCTGGATTTAGTGTTACAGAATTTCCCAGGCGACTGAAAGAATACACAGGGAGTACTCAGAGACCCAGGATAAACCCATTTACTTTCAGATGTACTAGTACAATGACTCCGGGTCAGTTCTCCAAATCCTGAGTGAGTGAATATGGAGGAAGCTTTCCTTTTATACCCTTTGGATTCTTTGTTTTCTATCTGTTTCCTAATCACCAGGCTGTTGTGGGGGGCTTCCACAGCCCCTCCTGAGTCAGTCAGAATGGGGGAGTTACATTGTATCCAAATGCCTGGTCTGGGTGGTGACCTCTCCTCTAGCTAAGCTGTTACATTCTTTGTTTATGGCCCCTCTGTAAAATGGGAGTATTCTGAGAAACGGGTTCTGCAGGCATCAATGGAGTGTGGTTAGAAGGCAGGTTACTGGCACAGACTCACCCCCAAATGTCTTAATGTCCCCCTTCATTAGAAACACCTAGTTAACATCCTGTCCACTCCTTTCTAGCCTATCAGTCAAGGGACTTACTCTCCCTGAGCCTCACTTTCATCCTCTATAAAGTGGGCTAATAAATAAACCTCTGCAGGATTGTTGCAAGGTTATCGAGGTAAATTTGGAAAGGATGTGTGGCACATAGTGCCCAGTGAATGCTGGGTAACAATAGGATGGTTGTGAGGATTCAATGGGATAATCCAGCCAAAGTGACTGGCACAAAGCCATTCAATAAAGGAGGAGGTTATTTGTGAGGACAGATAGCTAGACCTTTCTTTGGGGTAAGAAGAATGCATTTCACCATTTTATTTTATATATATATATATATATATATATATATATATATATATTCAATGTTTTAATTAGAAACAACTTGAAACCATCAAGATGTTGGTTTGAAAAAATTAATTCAAAGCCAAATTGAAAGTAATCAGCCAGTTTCTCAATTAGAATTGATATTCCGGGATGAGTAGCAGCATGTCTACATATAGATGAGACTCTCATCTAATATTCAAAGCTATTCCTGAGAGCCAATTGATTAGCTGAAGCAACAGGCATTTCCTTTCATAAATGTATTTTTATTGACTTCAGAGAGGAGGGGAGAGGGAGAGAAACATCACGGATGGGCTGCCTCCTGCACGGCCCTCGGGGGATCTAGCTGGAAACCCGGGCATGTGCCTGACCAGAATGGAACCGTGACCTCCTGGTTCATAGGTAGATGCTCCACCCCTGAGTCATACAGGCCGGGCCATTTCACCATTTTAAAAGTGATGTGATTAACAAACTATTGGTGCGGTCTTATTTGGGTTATAATACTACTTCTTACTAAGTGTGTGATCTTACTTTTACCTCTGTGTGCCTCAGTTCCTTCGTGCATAAAGCACAGTAACTATCTCAGACTGCTTCTGAGTTTTAAATAAATCGATAGATGGGAAGCGCTTAGAACAAACAGTTCCTGACATATATTAAACTTTATTGTGGGAGTTATCTACAGTCCACATAGCGCGCAGGCGCGTTGGGGTCAAGTCTCCGGGGAGGCCTGGCGGCCATCTTGGTAAAGGGCAGAGACGCGGCTGCTGACATCATCAGTCTGCGCGACGAACGGGCACCCCGAGGCCCCGGTCGCTTCGGGAGCGTGGGGTGGGGCAGGGCGGGCCGCGCGGGGCCGCGGGAGTGAGTGGCTGGGGCGCGCGATGGGGGAGGCGGCCGTGGCCGCGGAGCCTTGCCCGCTGCGCGAGGACAGCTTCACGCGCTTCTCGTCGCAGAGCAACGTGTACGGCCTGGCGGGCGGCGCGGGCGGGCGCGGGGAGCTTCTGGCTGCCACCCTTAAAGGCAAGGTGCTGGGCTTCCGCTACCAAGACCTCCGACAGAAAATCCGGCCGGTGGCCAAGGAGCTGCAGTTCAATTACATACCCGGTGCGTGGCGCTGTGGGGCCGGAGGGCCGGGAATATGGTGTTGAGAAGGCTTCTGAGGCTCCGTCTGAGCCGGATCACTATGATGGGAAAATGGGACCAGGGTGATTGAAGGGGGTCGGAGCTGATAATCAGGAGGCGTTGGGGTCAGAGGGCAGGGATAATCGGAGCCTGGAAGTGGTTAGGATTCAGGATCTCTGCTCCCATGATGATGGTGATCAGGACTCAATAGGATTCAGAGATCACGATCATTGCAGTGTTAAAGGTTATGGAGTCCTAGAGGTCAGGGGTCACTATGATTGGAGTTATTGCCTGAAACTTGAACTTTGAACTATCCCCTCCCAGTGGATGCCGAGATTGTCTCCATCGACACTTTCAACAAGTCGCCCCCAAAGCGTGGCCTGGTTGTGGGGATCACGTTCATCAAGGTACCCAGAGCCCCCTCCACCTACCCATTCCCTCCTCCTTACACACATGTGGATCCCACTGAATCTGACCCAGATCCCTCCTGCCAGCCCTACTCTCCCCTGAGGCCAGTTTCCTTCCACAGGATTCAGGGGACAAAGGCAGCCCCTTCCTTAACATTTACTGTGACTATGAGCCTGGCTCTGAGTACAACCTCGACTCCATTGCCCGTAAGTGTGGCCTGGAGGGAGGGAGAGGGCGGGGAGGGGGCCTGGAGGTCCCTCGTGCCCATCTACCTGTGCTCCCCCTGCAGAGAGCTGCCTGAACCTGGAACTCCGGTTCACTCCTTTCCAGCTGTGCCATGCGGAGTGAGTAAGCCTGGGATGGGGTACAATGGGGTGGGGGTGTACCTGCAGGGGAGGGGCTTAGCAAAGGAGACCGCAAACCTGCCCCTAGACAATCACATTCTAGTTTTGTTTGTTAAGAGCATCGTGCGTTTAAGGTGTCCGTGGACCAGACGCGTGGCTGATGGGCTACCATTTTGTTATCACCAAACTAGGTCATCAGAATTCATTGAGCACCCGTGTTCTAGATATCTAGAATTCTCGGGTTCTCGGGTCCTCCGTTTCTAGATTTGGATATTCCAAGAGCTAGAAATGCTGTTTTCTAGAGTTGCAAGCTCTGAGATTCCAGGAACCGAAAGTACTATAGTTTGATAATTCTGAGGTTCTGTCATGATAATGTCCTAACATTGTCCTATTTCAAGGAGCGACCCTACAGATCATCTAGAATACTGGGGTTCTAGAATCCCACACTATGAGAATTCCATTCTAGAGCTCTGGATTCCATCCTAGACACCAATGGTCTGGCACAGGTGCTAGCAAACTTTTTCTGTAAAGGCCCAGCCGGCAAATGCGGTAAAGATTAGGCTTTTAAGGGCCAGACCGTCTCCGTCACAACTACTGTTGTTGTTATAGCAAGAAAGCAGCCATTGACTATGTAAATGAGTGGACATGACTGTGTTTCAATAAAACTTTATTTATAAAAACAGATGGTAGGTTGGATTTGACCTGTGGAGTCATAGTTTCCCAGCCTCTGCTCTAGCAGGTGAGAGTTCTAGAAACTGATTTTCTGGATTCTAGGATCTGGATGTTCTACCATTCTGTGTCTCAATATCCTTGGTGGCAGTTTATACAAGGCCTAGTAATTTAAAGGAGACAGAGAACAGAACTAGTTCTAGAGAAAGAGAGATTCTAGTGTCCTGGGCTCCTGCAACCCACTCTAGAGCTTTATATTACACTAGAGGCCCAGTGCACGTGCACTGATAGGGTCCCTCTCGGCTACCGGCCGGGGCCTCCCTTCCCCTGGCTACCTGCCGCCTTGGCCTGGCACCGCTCGCTCACCTGCTCCACCATCCCGCCACAGTCCCACTCTGGGCAGGCAGTGCCTCCACTGCCACATCGCCAACGCCCATCATGTTCCGCATCGCCCCCTGGTGGTCAGCACACATCTAACTCCCAGTTGGTCAAACTCCCCAGTAGGGACAATTTGCATATTAGCCTTTTATTATATAGGATTTCTAAATCTCATCCGGAATGAAGACTCTAGCACAGTGGTTCTCAACCTTAGCTGCACATTAGAATCACCTGGGAATCTTTTTAAAATCCTGATTTCTGGGCCTCATCCTCCGGATATTCTGTTTTTTTGTTACTAATGTTGTGGCCCCACCCCATCACAAAGAAACAGAATTTCTGGAGGATGAGGCTCAGAAATCAGGATTTTAAAAAGATTCCCAGGTGATTCTCATGTGCAGCCAAGGTTGAGAACCACTGATCTAGAAGACGAGGGCTCTAGAAATGGGAGGTTCTCGCATGCTAGCTTTCTATAGTTCTGCATCCTGAGGTTCTGGCCCTGGATCCAGTGTCTGGATCCCTCAGCGTTAGGGTTCTTGCAGGCAGAGGTTTTGCACAGACTCTGCCACTGTCAGGCTGTGCCACACTGGGGTCCTAGATGTCTCTGCTTTCAGGGTCCAGGTCGGGGATCAGCTGGAGACCGTGTTTCTCCTGAGCGGGAATGACCCGGCCATTCATCTCTACAAGGAGGTGAGGCAGGGGGAGGCGTGGCGGGCACAGCCCTGCCGGCGTGGTCGGGATGGCCACTGATCCAAGCGGGGGTTGGGTCTTGGTTCTCCCAGAACGAGGGGCTGCACCAGTTTGAGGAACAACCCGTGGAAAATCTCTTCCCAGAACTCACCAACCTGACCAGCAGGTAGGAGAGCCCCTGAGGGCGGCCGTACGGGACCAGGGCAGGTGGCCGCAGAGAAACCAGGTTGTGGGAATGGACCCCTAGAGAAATGGGGTGGCGGGGAGTACCTCAGAGAAATCCAGCAGCAGCGAGGGTCCCAGGGCCACAGGGAGGGCCGGGTGGGGAGGTGGAATGAGGGACTGGGACCCCGTGATGGCCCCTCTGTCCGCCCGCTCCCCCTCCAGTGTCCTCTGGCTGGACGTCCACAACCTCCCCGGCACATCCCGGCGACTGTCAGCCCTCGGCTGTCAGAGTGGTTACGTCCGCGTAGCCCACGTGGACCAGCGGAGTCGAGGTGATGGCGGGGCCTGGGGGGTAGGGGTGAGAGGCTGAGGGCGGCGGCAGGGCCCTGAGTGCCCCCCCCTCCCCGCAGAGGTTTTGCAGACGTGGACGATCCTGCAGGACGGCCCTATCTCCCGCGTGATCGTGTTCAGCCTGTCGGCCCCCGAGGGTGAGCCCTGGACATGGGGGGACAACTGCAGGCTCGGCGACCCCGCACCCGTATCTGTGCCCTGCTCCCGCGTCCAGCCCTCATCCCTCCCCTGGTCCCTCCCGCCTGCCCCCCGAGCTGCAGTCTGTCCCTCCCCTCCCTCCACACCCTCAGGTCTCCCTTCCAGCTCCCGCCCCTGTGGTCTCCTCTGCCTTTCGCTGGGGGTCTGACCTCACCCCTGCGCTGTGGCTTTCTCTGCTCCCTGCTCTGTCCTTACTCTCGCGCTGTGCTCTCTGCCTTGGCTTTTCTTGAGGCCTCGCTGTCTCGCCCTCAAGGTCTCCCCTCTCCCCCCGCATGTGGCTCTGCTCCTCCTACCGGGGTCCGCCCTTCGCTGCCGTCTCCCTGGGCCTGACCTCGGCCAGCTGCCATCTGTCCCCCAGGCTGGTGTTTATTTTTCCTCCCACCGCCATTCCTACTGTGGCCTCGCCTTGGACCTCCCTGCTGTCACCAGCTTTTGCCTCTTCTGCTATCGTGGTCTAACCCCAGACGTGTCCTCCTGGTCTCTGACCTCGGTCACTCTCTCCTCGCCTAAGCTCTGCCCCTCCCTCTGTAGCACACCCTCGGGTCTTTCTCCTGAGGTCCAACCTCTGTTCCTCTCACCGAGGGGAGGGAGGTCCGAGGAGGACGCTGGGCCTGTCCTCTCAGACCTACCCCCCATTCATGTTCTCTCTCCAGAGACCGAGGACGGGCCGCAGCGGGAAGAGTACAGCGTGCTCGTGGCCAGCATGCTGGAGCCGGCAGTGGTGTATCGGTGAGGGGCCCGGGGCGCGTGGCTGCCCTTTGCTCTGTGGTCTGACCTTGTCCCTCTGGGTGAGGTGGTTCAGGGCTGGGCAGGTGAAGGTGTTCATGTCCCAGGGAGTGGGTGCAAGTGTTTAAGTCTAGAACTTGTAGGGGTACGTGGAGGTCTTGGATGGGCACGAGCTGTCCGCCCTCCCAGGAGGAGGGGAGAAAGCCTGCTGGCAGGTGTGTAACGACCGTCTTCGTGTGTGAGAAAAGCTTGATTGGTAGCATTTGCCGGTTCCCATGGTGTAAATACTCCCGCCACGGGGGAGTTCAGGCCACTGACACGATGCCAGCAGCAGGCTTGCCAAGCTTGTGAGCATTTCCTCTGGTGAACCAGCACGAGGCAGCTGTGGCACACCTGATGGGCAGTGAGGAGGCCCCAATGGGGACCAAGCTCTCCAGGCTCCATGGGGACAGTGAGGGTGTCTAGATCCCCCAGGGGCCCATGTCAGTTTCCATTTGGGAATCAGATGGTCCCACCTCCAGGGGGAGGGATGGGGCTCCAGATGGGGGAGTAGCCGGTGGGCAGTCGGAGTAAGGGATTTGAGCTCCCCTTGGTGGAGAGGAAGATGATCAGGTTGGAGATGAGGGAGATGAGGGGGGTGTCCAGGCTTCAGGAGGGTGTGCAGACCTTCGACGTGGAGGTGTGTGGGCCCTGGCCCAGGGTCTGGCCCTAAGGGTGGTGGGCGCTGTGATCTGACCTCAGCCTGCCCCTGTGTTGGGGACCCTCAGGGACCTGCTGAGCCGGGGGCTGGAGGACCAGCTTCTCTTGCCTGGCAGTGACCAGTTTGACAGCGTCCTCTGTGGTCTGGTCACCGATGTGGATCTGGACGGGCAGCCGGAAGTCCTGGTGGCCACCTATGGGCAGGTAGGACCTGAGGGAAGGGCTGACACCCGCCCTCCCCGCCACTGTCCCCGCCGCCCTGGGTAACCCAGCCCCTCGCCCCTGCAGGAGCTGCTCTGTTACAAGTACTGCGGCCCCGAGTCGGGGCTCCCCGAGGCCGAGCGCGGATTCCGCCTGCTGTGGCAGAGGAGCTTCCCCAGCCCGCTGCTGGCCATGGCGCACGTGGACCTGACCGGGGACGGGCTGCGGGAGCTCGCCGTGGTCTCCCTGAAGGGCGTGCACATCCTGCAGGTAGCGGGCTCCGCGGGTTGGGTCCCTGGAAGCGGAGCCTGAGATGGGGTTTTCGTACATCTGCTTGATTGAGGGCGTGTTCACGGGAATGTGTGGTGGGGGGTACATTCTCTCACCTTCAGGCAAGGGGATTGGCTTCAGGCCCCCTCTGTGGCATGGGGGTAATCTTTTTCTGGGAAGTGGTTCCTGTTGACTCAGGAGAGCTCCCAGGAAAAGGGGCAGCTGGGAGTACTCACAGCTGGGGGGAGCACTCCCAGCTGGATGGGAGCACTCACAGCTGGGGGGAGTGCTCACAGCTGGAGGGAGCACTCACAGCTGGAGGGAGCACACTCACAGCTGGAGGGAGCACTCACAGCTAGGGGAGCACTCACAGCTGGGGGAGCACTCACAGCTGGATGGGAGCCCTCACAGCTGGCAGGGAGCACTCACAGCTGGGGGAGCACTCACAGCTGGGGGAGCACTCACAGTTGGGGGGAGCACTCACAGCTGGAGGGAGCACTCACAGCTGCGGGAGCATTCACAGCTGGGGGAGCACTCACAGCTGGAGGGAGCACTCACAGCTGGGGGAGCATTCACAGCTAGGGGGAGCACTCACAGCTGGGGGAGCACTCACAGCTGGATGGGAGCACTCACAGCTGGGGAGCACTCACAGCTAGGGAGCACTCACAGCTGGGGGAACGCTCACAGCTGGAGGGAGCGCTCACAGCTGGGGGAGCACTCACAGCTAGGGGAGCACCCACCAGTGAAGGGGATTCTGATGCAGCATCTGTCTCCCCAGTGCCCCTCAGCCTCCCTGACTTTTGTCCTTCATTCCTTATGCTTTGTCACCTCGTCTCTTCCCTGTGGCCTGGCCCAGACCTGCCCCTGTGATCTGACCTCCATCCTTCCCTTTGCCCCCATGACTGTGCCCTCCTCGCTGCAGCCACCCCTGTTGTGTGCGGGACCAGCCTCACTCTGGCCGTGGTCTCCCAGCAGCAGCTGCTGAGCTTCCAGCCCCGGAGCCCCACTTCCCTCCCTGCCCGCAGTGCGGCCTTCAGCCCTTCTTCCCCAGCCAGCCCCCAGCTTTCTGTTCTGGCCACCTCGAGCCCTTCCTTAGTCCAACCTCCCAACTTTCTGTTGTGGTCAAGCCTGCAAACTGTGGCCCACTGTCCAGCTTTCTGCTGTACTTTGCCCTCTGACCCTCCCAAGCAGCCTGAGTGCCGTTTCCCCTGTCACAGTCTCATATCCAGCCGTTCCAGTGGTCCAGGGTCCAACCCGGGACCCTCCATTGCAGTTTCACTTCCTGCTAATATAGACTGACCTCTGACCTTTGCCCCATGGCCCAACCCCCACCCCTTAGGCCAGTGGTTCTCAACCTTCCTAATGCCGCGACCCTTTAATACAGTTTCTCATGTTGTGGTGACCCCCAACCATAACATTATTTTCGTTGCTACTTCATAACTGTAATTTTGCTACTGTTATGAATTGTAAGGTAAATATCTGATGTGCAGGATGTATTTTCATGGTTACACATTGAACATAATTAAAGCATAGTGATTAATCACAAAAACAATATGTAATTATATCTGTGTTTTCCGATGGTCTTAGGCGACCCCTGTGAAAGGGTCATTTGACCCCCAAAGGGGTCGCGACCCACAGGTTGAGAACCGCTGCCTTAGGCCATGGTGAGTATGCGTTTCCTGACGTGGTATTTGCTTCTCCTTCCACCTGGTCCGATCCCAGGGTCCTTTCCCGTGTTGTCCAGCCTGGGTTCTCTCTGCTGCGTCTAACCTTACTGCCTCCTCTGAGTCTTGCTTGGGCTTGTCCTCCCGTCTGTCCCTCAGGGGAATGGCCTAGGTCAGACCTCAGGGCACCCATGCAGGGCAGACCCCAGGGGAAGGGTCTGAGTTGAACCAGTGGATGAGTTTAGACCCGAGTAAAATGGAATGAGGTTAGGCTCCGGAGCGGTCTGAGGTTAGAGCCTCATAGAAAGGGCATAGGGCCCTGGCGGGGTGGCTCCGTTAGTCAGAGTGCTGTCCCAATACACCAAGGTTGTGGGTTTGCTCCCAGTCAGGGCACATACAGGAATCAGCCAAAAGTGCAAAAATACGTGGAACAACAAATCGATGTATCTCTCTCTTTCTCTTTATAAAATACTAGAGGCCCGGTGCACAGCCCGGCCTGTGCCCTCTCACAGTCTGGGACCCCTCAGGGGATGTCCACCTGCTGGCTTAGGCCTGCTCCCTGGGGGATCGAGCCTAAGCTGCCAGTCAGACATCCCTCTGGCAGTCCAGGACCCCTCAGGGGAGAGGCTCCTGCCACTGCTGCTATACTTGCCAGCTGTCAGCCTGGCTTCTGGCTGAGTGGCGCTCCCCCTGTGGGAGTGCACTGACCACCAGGAAGCAGCTCCTGCTTTGAGGGTCTGCCCCCTGGTGGTCAGTGCATGTCATAGCAACCGGTCGTTCCGCTGTTCAGTCAATTTGCATATTAGGGTTTTTGTATATAGGAGATGTGTGTGTGTGTGGGGGGGGGCGTTGTATAAATTTTTTTAAAAATGGAAAGGGCATAGGTTCATCTCATTGGAAAGCTCTGAGGTTAGGCCACAGGGGAGGTGTCTGCGGTGTGACTGCGGCAGCAGGACTGCCCTTCGCTGGGCTCTGACCCTCCCGTCACCCCACACTGCGATCCGTTTCGAGCCATTTCACTGAGATTTCTGTCCCTCCTATGACGGTCCCACCTCAGACTCCCCAGCCATCTAGCTCCGAGCCCCACCCCCCCCATGTGGGACGTTCCTCTCTTGTCCGCTTTGCTCTGCCCGCCTCTGTCCTGTCGGCCTCTCCTTTCCTCCAGCGTGTCACCTGTGTCTCTGCCTGTGGCCTCACCTCGGCCTCTCCAGGGTCAGACCTCCCTCCCATAGAACGCAGTCTCTCTCATATCTTGATCCACCCCATCTCTTTCATCAACTTCTAACCTCAGACCAACAGTCGGGCCCAGGCTTGGCTCCTCCCACTGGAAATTCACTGAAGGCTGCCCCCTGTGTCTAACCTTCGCCTGACAGACACCTGTCCCACCCACACACTGGTTTGCTCTCAGGCCCCCGCCATGGCTGGGCTCCGGGCCTTTGGGGTGGTCTGGCCTGCACCCCCCAGCTCTCTCAGCCCCGCCCTCTCTCTCGTTCCCCCAGCACAGTCTGATTCAGGCCTCGGAGCTGGTCCTGACGCGGCTTCGGCACCAAGTGGAGCAGAGGAGACGTCAATCACAAGTGCTGGGGGACAGGGTGGGCCCAGGGCCTGCTGGGACATCGGCCTCCTGAACACCCCCCCCCCCCCAGCCCCCATTAGGGTGCTCACCTCCAGCCCTTCCTGGGGGGAAGAGTCCTGAAGGAGGGCATGCCTGGCCAGCCCCCAGGGCACCCTGCGACCTCACCTAGCGCACTCCTCTGTGCCTCAGTGTTCCCATTGCAAACGGGGTGATCTCACCCAGCCCCCCTTCCGCTGCAGGTGAGGCCTGGCCAGCCACCGATTGCGTTTATGTCCCGAGGAGCTGGACTTCCCGTTGTCTTTATTCTTTTGTTCAGCAAGCGAATCCTGAGAGCCTGGCGCTCGGTGCTGGGCTGGACTCAGCCAGAAGAACGGAGGGAGGGGGACATGGGAGAGAGGATCCAGGGATAGACCAGAGGCAGGACTGAGAAGAGGCCGCAGTGTAGACCTCGGAGGAGAGAAATGAGGCTGGGCCCTCGCCGAAAGGCTGAGGTCAAACCGCTGTGGAAAAGACCAGACTACAGGACAGCGGTTTTCAGCTGGTGCCGCGAGATGTGTTAAAGCATGCCGCACCTGACTGTTTAGTCAGGGCACGGACCTCTGACAGGCTTAGATTGTCAAGTAAAAAAAACGACAGCAGCCACATGGCCAGTGTGGCTCAGTGGTTGAGCACCAGCCTGTGAACCAAGAGGTCGCCAGCTGGATTCTCAGGGCACATGCCTGAGTGTGGCTCGATCCCCAGGAGGGGGCGTGCAGGAGGCAGCTGATCCATGGTTGATGTCTCTCTCATCATTGATGTTCTTCTCCCTCTCTGTCTCTGAAATCAATTTTAAAAGTATATTTCTTGCCGAAACCGGTTTGGCTCAGTGGATAGAGCGTCGGCCTGCGGACTGAAGAGTCCCAGGTTCGATTCCAGTCAAGGGCATGTACCTGGGTTGCGGGCACATCCCCAGTAGATGTGCAGGAGGCAGCTGATCGATGTTTCTCTCTCATCGATGTTTCTGGCTCTCTGTCTCTCTCCCTTCCTCTCTGTAAAAAATCAATAAAATATATTAACAAAAAATAAATAAATAAATAAAAATAAAAGTATATTTCTTAAATGACACCAGCCAACACAACAACGGCCGTTTGGTATGAACAAATAAAAATTACACCTTTTTGTGTTTGTGTGTCAGATCAGCAAAGAATATATTTTCGGTGTGCACAGGATATTAAGCTGGGGTTAGACCTGCAGGGAGGACGGTGAGACCCCCGTGGAGAGCTCTGGACCTGAGACTAGAACCAGTGGGGAAGCGAGGAGATGGATCCTCGAAGGAGAGGAAAGGGTGTGAAGGACACAGTGGGGAGCTGTCCAGCTGCAGAGGGTCTGAGGCTAGACCTGTGGGTAATGCTGAGGTTGGACCCCAAGGGCCAAGGTTGGACCCCAGCAGGAAGTAATTGCGTTAGATCCCCGGGGAATGCTGAGGTGGGACTCAGGATACACCACGCTGGGGAGGACGAGGTCAGTCCTAAATGGAAAGCCCCCGGGGCTGGGGACAAGGCTGATCGCAGCCTGTGGCCATGGGACCTGCCCCTTCTCTGGCACCAGGAGGACTCAGACCTCCCTCCCTGACCAGTGGAGGGCCAGAGTGACCAGGCCCCCCTCCCTGACCAGTGGAGGGCCGGGGTGACCAGGCCCCCCTCCCTGACCAGTGGAGGGCCGGGGTGATCAGGCCCCCCTCCCTGACCAGTGGAGGGCCGGGGTGATCAGGCCCCCCTCCCTGACCAGTGGAGGGCCGGGGTGATCAGGCCCCCCTCCCTGACCAGTGGAGGGCCGGGGTGACCAGGCCCCCCTCCCTGACCAGTGGAGGGCCGGGGTGATCAGGCCCCCCTCCCTGACCAGTGGAGGGCCGGGGTGACCAGGCCCCCCTCCCTGACCAGTGGAGGGCCGGGGTGACCAGGCCCCCCTCCCTGACCAGTGGAGGGCCGGGGTGACCAGGGCCCCCTCCCTGACCAGTGGAGGGCCGGGGTGACCAGGCCCCCCTCCCTGACCAGTGGAGGGCCGGGGTGACCAGGCCCCCCTCCCTGACCAGTGGAGGGCTGGGGTGACCAGGCCCCCCTCCCTGACCAGTGGAGGGCCGGGGTGACCAGGCCCCCCTCCCTGACCAGTGGAGGGCTGGGGTGACCAGGCCTCCCTCCCTGACCAGTAGAGGGCCGGGGTGACCAGGCCTCCCTCCCTGACCAGTGGAGGGCTGGGGTGACCAGGCCTCCCTCCCTGACCAGTGGAGGGTCTGGGTGACCAGGCCCCCCTCCCTGACCAGTGGAGGGCCAGAGTGACCAGGCCCCCCTCCCTGACCAGTGGAGGGTCTGGGTGACCAGGCCCCCCTCCCTGACCAGTAGAGGGCTGGGGTGACCAGGCCCCCCTCCCTGACCAGTGGAGGGTCTGGGTGACCAGGCCCCCCTCCCTGACCAGTAGAGGGTCTGGGTGACCAGGCCCCCCTCCCTGACCAGTGGAGGGCCGGGGTGACCAGGCCCCCCTCCCTGACCAGTAGAGGGTCTGGGTGACCAGGCCTCCCTCCCTGACCAGTGGAGGGCCAGAGTGACCAGGCCCCCCTCCCTGACCAGTGGAGGGCCGGGGTGACCAGGCCTCCCTCCCTGACCAGTGGAGGGTCTGGGTGACCAGGCCCCCCTCCCTGACCAGTAGAGGGTCTGGGTGACCAGGCCTCCCTCCCTGACCAGTGGAGGGCCAGAGTGACCAGGCCCCCCTCCCTGACCAGTGGAGGGCCGGGGTGACCAGGCCTCCCTCCCTGACCAGTGGAGGGCCAGAGTGACCAGGCCTCCCTCCCTGACCAGTGGAGGGCTGGGGTGACCAGGCCTCCCTCCCTGACCAGTGGAGGGCCGGGGTGACCAGGCCCCCCTCCCTGACCAGTGGAGGGTCTGGGTGACCAGGCCCCCCTCCCTGACCAGTAGAGGGTCTGGGTGACCAGGCCCCCCTCCCTGACCAGTAGAGGGTCTGGGTGACCAGGCCCCCCTCCCTGACCAGTGGTGGGCCGGGGTGACCAGGCCTCCCTCCCTGACCAGTGGAGGGCCGGGGTGACCAGGCCCCCCTCCCTGACCAGTGGAGGGTCTGGGTGACCAGGCCCCCCTCCCTGACCAGTGGAGGGTCTGGGTGACCAGGCCTCCCTCCCTGACCAGTGGAGGGTCTGGGTGACCAGGCCCCCCTCCCTGACCAGTAGAGGGTCTGGGTGACCAGGCCCCCCTCCCTGACCAGTGGAGGGCCGGGGTGACCAGGCCCCCCTCCCTGACCAGTGGAGGGCCGGGGTGACCAGGCCTCCCTCCCTGACCAGTGGAGGGTCTGGGTGACCAGGCCCCCCTCCCTGACCAGTGGAGGGTCTGGGTGACCAGGCCCCCCTCCCTGACCAGTGGAGGGTCTGGGTGACCAGGCCTCCCTCCCTGACCAGTGGAGGGTCTGGGTGACCAGGCCCCCCTCCCTGACCAGTAGAGGGTCTGGGTGACCAGGCCCCCCTCCCTGACCAGTGGAGCGCCGGGTGACACGAAGGTCTGCCTCCCCCACCAGAGGCCAGGAATCGGTCAGGAGGGTGGGGAGTGACTTGGAGCAGGACCAGGCTGGTGGGAGGGTGGGCTCCTTCCTCTGGGGCAGAGGTGGGTGCGATCTGCTCCCTGAGGAGGGCCCGTGGCCATCGGCCTCCCACCATCGGTGTGACACCCGCACTGACAGCGAAGGCCCAGCCGCCAGCTCTCCGCAGGCGCCTTGACGAGGTAGCCCGCCATTTCTTGGTGACCCTGGCTTCTCATCCCCCAGAACCCAGGCCCAAGTATGGGAATTGGCAGGGAGCGGATGTCTCCCACCTGTGCCGTCACCCCCGTGTGGGGCAGGCGGGGACCCTGGGGGCGCTCCGGGAGGGGGTTAGCGATGGTGTGGTCTGTGCAGGGCGCACACCCTAGAGAGGGGCGTGTGTGGGTGTGTCCCCTCCAGGGCTCAGGAGTTGGTCTGGGCCACCTGGTCCTCCGCAGCTCACTCCCTGGGTTCCCGCCAGGTCCGTGGTCCGGGACAGCGTGTGGTGTAGCGGCGAAGGGGCTAGAGCCTGAAGCCACACTTCACCGCCCTGTGCCTCGGTTTCCCCATCTGTAACAGCGTCCACCTCGCAGGGTTGGCGAGAGGGTTAGCTGCATCAGCATGTGTCAAGCGCTTACAAGAAGTGTTGGTAGCATCTGCACGTGCTGAGGGCGGTGTGAGTGGCAGCTGCTGCTATTATTATTAACGGCGCCTTTGTGGTTGTTTCCGCTGGCAGGAGTTTGGGTCTGAGTGGCTAAACATTCCTGTCCTCCCCCCAGTCCTGGGAGCCGGCGACTATTTGTAGCTATTTTTTGCGTCTTTGGCCCTTCTATGGATCAGAGACGGTATGTGTGTTGGGGATGGGGGCGGAGGGTGCCTCTGAATGACCCCTCCAGGTCCCCCCCAAAACATGGGAAGAGCGCCCTCCGCCGCTGTCCCTGCCTGTGGTGCTGAACCCGGGGGGAGGTGGGAGGCGCGGGCGGCCTCCTCCCGCCCCGCCCCGCGCCAGGCCCCTCCCCGAGCCGCCCCCGCCTCGCCGCCTCCCCTCTCCCCGCCTCTTCCTCCTCCCTCCCCAGCGCTCCTCCTCCCTCCCTCTCCAGCCGCCCCTCCCCCGCGTCCCTCCCCCTCCTTCTCTCCTCCCTCGATCCCCTCTCCCTCCCCTCTCCCTGGCTCTCCCTCTCAGTCTCCAGCTCCTCTCTCTCTCTCCCTCTCCCTCTTCTCTCTCTCTGTCGGGCAGACTCGCCCACCACTGCCATCCCAGGGCTGGGGCGACCCTTCCCAGGCTGTGGCTGCAGGTAAGAGATCCCCAGTTAGTGGGGGTGTCGGGAGGACAGAGTTCCCCAGCCTGGTTGGGGGTGGGAGGGGGTGAGGGCGTCTGTGGAGCCGGGAGCCGCTTTTCCCCGAACTCGTCGATGGCGGCTGGGGGGCTGCATATTCCAGGGGCGGGGGGTACCCAGGCCTTCCCAAGGGGCGGGGGCGCCGCCAGCAGCCAACATCCTCAGCGCCCCCCTCTCCGCCTTCCGGGGAGCATGGCGGGCTGGGGGCTGGGGAGGGGGTGCCTCCTGGGCACCGAGGGGCGAGAGCACTCCCGCCCCCCTTCTCTCCCCGCCCCCGACTTCCTGTGTCTGGTCTCCTCTCCTGCCTGCACCCCTGGGGGTCTCTGTCCGGCGAGTCGGTCCCTGCATCCCCGTGTCAGGCTCGCGCTGCCCGGTCCGCGCGGCCGCTCCCCTCCGTCCCCCCTCGCCATCTGCGTTTCCCGTCTCCGCTCTCCCCGTCTGTCTCCGTCTCCGCTGTCACCGCGTCTCCCGCTTCCTGCTGCCCCTTCCCCTCTCGCCTCTCCATCTGTCCGGGCGTCTGTCTGCCTGTCTCCTTGCCTCCTCCCCCCGGCGGCCCGCTCGCTCTCCTACACACCTCGGCCCCGCCCCTGGCCGGGGGAGACCTGGAGGAAGAAGATACGCCCTGCGGAGTGGGCTCCCCCAGAAGGCGAGGAGTCCCCCAAACTCCTCTCCCTTCCTCAGCCCGGTCCCTCCCATCCTCCCCGCCGCACCTCCCCGCCTTCCCGGGCCTCCCCTGCAGATAGAGCTCCTTCTCCCCCGCCTTGGTTCTGGCTCTGAGGCCAGTCCATTAACCTGTGCCCCAACCTGCGCCCTGACCTGTGCCCAGTGTAGAGCAGACGGAACCAGCCTTCTGCCCGACCTCCCCATTCCTCTTCGCACAGACGGCCAGTCCTGCCTGCAGTCTAACCTCCACACGTCTTGCTGTTTGTCCGTTCGAAGTTCAGCCTTTTCACAATTTCTGGGCACCTTTCCTGCTCCAGGCACAGCACTAGGTCCTGGCTCAGGCCCCGCCAGCCCCTCCTGCAGCCTCCCCTCCGTCCGCTCACGCACGGTGTGCCGGCCTCAGGCGGTCTCTCCGTGGTTCGCGGGACGGGGCTCAGAAGCTCCTCTACCGCCCCTGGTGGGTCCGGGAGGGCCCTTCTGAGGCTAGAGGCCCCGGCCGGCCAGGGCACCCTCTTTTTCCTGGAGGGAAGGGCCCCAGAGAAAGTGGGCTGGAGTGAGCCCGCTGCGACGGTTGAGTCTCCAGGTGCCACGTGGCTCCGGCCGGGTTAAAAGAGCACCGGCCAGGATTCCCGAGAGAGGAGTTTCCATCTCTGCTCTGCCCCCACTTGAGGCTGCAGCTCACCCACGAGCACTGTGTGTGTGATCCCCAGGCTGGGACATCGCATGGCTCACCGTGTGTGTGTGTGTGTGTGTGTGTGTGTGTGTGTGTGTGACATCCCATGGCTCACCAAGTGTGTGCCTGGGTGTGTGTGCATGTGTGTGTGATCCCCAGGCTGGGACATCACATGGCTCACCCTGTGTGTGTGTGTGTGTGTGTGACATCCCATGGCTCACCGTGTGTGTGTGTGTGTGTGTGTGTGTTTGTGACATCCCATGGCTCACCAAGTGTGTGCCTGGGTGTGTGTGCATGTGTGTGTGATCCCCAGGCTGGGACATCACATGGCTCACCCTGTGTGTGTGTGTGTGTGTGTGACATCCCATGGCTCACCGTGTGTGTGTGTGTGTGTGTGTGTGTGTGTTTGTGACATCCCATGGCTCACCAAGTGTGTGCCTGGGTGTGTGTGCATGTGTGTGTGATCCCCAGGCTGGGACATCACATGGCTCACCCTGTGTGTGTGTGTGTGTGTGTGTGTGCACATGTGTGTGATCCCCAGGCTGGGACATCACATGGCTCACCGTGTGTGTGTGTGTGTGTGTGTGTGTGTGTGACATCCCATGGCTCACCAAGTGTGTGTGTGTGTGTGTGTGCGCACAAGTGTGTGATCCCCAGGCTGGGATATTGCATGGCTCACCGTGTGTGTGTGTGTTTGTGTGTGTGTGCACATGTGTGTGATCCCCAGGCTGACACATGGCTCACCCTGCAGCAGTAAATGTGCACATTTCGAAGCCTGGGTCCCCACCTTGCACATCTGTGCGAGGGGTGGCAGGCACCCCTTGCCCCCCACAAGCACAGTTAGGAACCGCCGCTGCCCTCCCCAGTGTGTGGGGCCTGAGGGAAGAGCCCCCACCCTTCCCTCACACCAGACTGGACCCCCTCAAGCTTGCAGCCCCGCTCTGCGGAGGAGGTCGCTGAGGTCCCAGGAGGTGTGTGAGGTCCCAGAAGCGGGGTGCTCACCACTGACCCAGCTGGCCGCCGGCCCACCAGAGGGAGAAGAGAGATGGCTCCGGAGATGGGACCGTCCATCTGCCCTCCCGGCTCCCTCCCTGGCCTCCACCTGATCCTGTCGCCTCTGGATGCTCAGCCCAGATTAGGTTTCAGTTCCGCTGATGGACAGAGAAGCAGAGGCAGACGAGGGGAGCTCAGCTGTCCCAGCCGCAGGGCGCAGGCCTCGCGGCTGTTCATTTCACAAATATTTATCTTGTGCTTTCTCTTCTCCCCCGAGGCCTCCGTGAGAGGAAACCAGGTTTTTGAGGGAAAGGCAGGGAACCAGCCTGCTCCGTGGGCAGGGAGAGCAGGCGCAGCAGCCCTGGGCGGCCCCGGCGCCCCTGGCGACCAGGGGGTGGGCCAGGTGGTCAGACTTGAGGGAGGATCACGGGCCCTGGCCCTGCCACAGAGAGGGAGTGAGATGCTTCCGAGGAAGGCTTGGCTCCCAGGTGGCCCGTGTTCCTCCTGAACGCCGAGGAGGAGGGAGGGAGGAGAGCGGGAGTCTTTGCTTGGGATCCTGGTGGGTTTGTAATTATGCCTAAGTCGTTGCTAATTAGGGGGCTGCTAATTAGACATATCATTAGAGGACTCGCCGGTGGGGGCTAATTGTGCGGTGGCCCTTTAAGAGTCACCCCTCTCTCCCGCCTACACACACACACACACACACACACACACACACTCCTTCTCAGGGAGGTTCTGCCAACATTCTGCCTCCCTCTCCAGGAGGAGCCGGCTCCCCGCCCGCCCGGGAGGAGGTGGGTGTGCTGGGAGCAGGCTGTGGGCTAGACTCTTGATTCAGACAAATATGGCAGGTGCTGGGAGAAGAGCGGCTGGTGGCCCAAGAGGGGTCAGGGCTGGTGGAGGCTCGCAGGACCCCTCCCTTCCTCTCTCAGTTCCTTGTCGATGGGTTGCTGGGTTACCATGGCAACGCAGGGGTGGGGCAGAGGCGCTGGAAGCCAGGGCCACTCTTGGAAAGAGAAACTAGGACGAGGAGCCCCAGAGTTGCTGCTGGGGGACTTCAGGCAAGTTACTGACCCTCTCTGAGCCTCGGTCCGCTCATCTGGGAAGCGGCTGGGGACTCCTTCAAGAGGGCTGGTGCATTGTGAGGAAGATGTTCAGAGAAGAGGACATCGGGGTGGACCCCTCGAGGAGAGAGAGGGGGGATGTGGAGGAGATCCCGAGGAGAAAGGAACAGCAGGAGCGAGGTCTCTGAGGCCGGCACGTGTCCAAGGTGTCAGGACTGGCGAGGAGGAAGTAGGCCGAGTGAGCAGGGGAAGGAGGGGATGAGGCCAGAGGAGGGATGGGGGCCAGACAGTGTGAGACCCTATGAGGGGGGCAGAGGACGCTGGTGCTGAGTGAGGAGGGAGCCACGCAGGGTTCTGAGCAGCCGGGAGATGTGCACTGACTTGCATTTTTATTTTTATTTTTATAATATATTTTATTGATTTTTCACAGAGAGGAAGGGAGAGGGATACAGAGTTAGAAACATGGATGAGAGAGAAACATTGATCAGCTGCCTCCTGCACACTCCCCACTGGGAATGTGCCCGCAACCAAGGTACATGCCCTTGACCAGAATCGAGCCTGGGACCTTTCAGTCCGCAGGCCGACGCTCTATCCACTGAGCCAAACTGGCTATGGCTGACTTGCATTTTTAAAAGAACCCTAGACAGACCCACGGGCCGTGGTCTACCTTGTGGCCACTCAAACCCAGGACCAGACGCAGGAAGAGAGGAATTGAAATAGTAGGCACCGCACACCCACAAACAGGACAAAACCTCCAAAACTGTTCATATATCACAGCTGCTAAGGAACTGTGCACCTCACAGAGACTGGGGTACTGGAGAGAGACACCTGCCACCAGGTGGGTGTGTGTGTGTGACAGGCCCTCCAGCGGCCCCTTCTCAACCCCACCTGAGGCAGACAGACACCCCAGCACCCTCTGCAGCCCAGATTCCGAGCATGAGCGCGCTGAGGGCCAAGTTGGGAACCATTAGAATCACCTAAGGCAGTGGTTCTCAACCTTCTGGCCCTTCAAATACAGTTCCTCATGTTGTGACCCAACCATAAAATTATTTTCGTTGCTACTTCATCACTGTCATGTTGCTACTGTTATGAATCGTCATGTAAATATCTGATCTGCAGGATGGTCTTAGGTGACCCCTGTGAAAGGGTCGTTCGACCGCCAAAGGGGTCGCGACCCACAGGTTGAGAACCGCTGACCTAATGAATCGCCTCCAGCCCTTCGCCTCACCCACTGAATTATTCAGTCTGTGTTTTTTGTGTCTGGCTTCATCCATGCATTGCGTGTCTGTGGGATCCATCTGTGTTGTTGGGTGTATCGGCAGCCCACTCCCTTTTCAGTGCTGTGTAATATTCCTCCGTGTGACCACATGATACTTCTCCATTTTGCTGCTGACAGGCATCTGGGCGGTTTCAAAGTGGCAGCTATTAGAAGTAAAGTTGCTATGAACACTCTTGTAGTCCAGCCAGAGTGGCTCAGTGGTTGAGCGTTGACCTGTGAACCAGGAGGTCTTGGTTTGATTCCTGGTCAGGGCACATGTCTGGGTTGCAGGCTCGATCCTCAGTGTGGGATGTGCAGGAGGCAGCTGATCAATGATTCTCTCTCATCATTGGTGTTTCTCTCTCTCTCTCTCTCTCTCCCTTCCTCTCTCTGAAATCAATGTAATATATATATATATATATATATATATATATTTTAAACATTCTTGTATGTGTCTAGTCTATTGGTGGACACATGACCTGTTTCTCCTGGGTAAGGCCTGGGAGCGGAATTGCTGAGTCGTAGTGTGCACATTGTTCAGCTATGGTTCCCTGGAGTGGTTAGACCAATTTACAGTCCCATCTGCTGTGCGTCTGTCTTTATCTTTCTGGGTCTTTCTCCCTTCGTCTCTGTCTACCTCCCTCGGTCTCCGTCCTCCCTGTATTAGTCTTCAGCTTCCCCCTCCTTCTCCATCCCCAACAAGCCTTGACTCCTGTGTGTCCAGGAGGGGTGCCCTCCTCTCACCCAATCTTCCCCCTCCTCCCCCGCAGGACCCCGCCACCCTCCATGGCTCCCCTGGCCTTGGTGGGATTTGCGCTCCTCCTGGGGGCTCCCCCCTGCTCGGGGGCAGCTACCCCGACCCCCTCTCTGCCACCTTCCCCCACCAATGACAGCGATACCAGCACGGGGGTCTGCCAGGGTTCCAACCGCTGCCAGCCGGGGGTCCTGCTGCCCGTCTGGGAGCCCGACGACCCATCGCTGGGCGACAAGGCCGCACGGGCCGTGGTCTACTTTGTGGCCATGGTCTACATGTTCCTGGGCGTGTCCATCATCGCCGACCGCTTCATGGCCTCCATCGAGGTCATCACGTCGAAGGAGAAGGAGATCACCATCACCAAGGCCAACGGCGAGACCAGCGTGGGCACCGTCCGCATCTGGAACGAGACCGTGTCCAACCTCACGCTCATGGCCCTGGGCTCCTCGGCGCCCGAGATCCTGCTGTCGGTCATCGAGGTCTGCGGCCACAACTTCCAGGCGGGCGAGCTGGGCCCGGGCACCATCGTGGGCAGCGCGGCCTTCAACATGTTTGTGGTCATCGCCGTGTGCGTGTACGTCATCCCTGCCGGCGAGAGCCGCAAGATTAAGCACCTGAGGGTCTTCTTTGTCACAGCCTCCTGGAGTATCTTCGCCTACGTCTGGCTGTACCTCATCCTGGCCGTCTTTTCCCCGGGGGTGGTCCAGGTGAGCACGGCCCCGTGGACACCACCTCGGTGCATGCATGTCTGCAAAATCCAGGGGGGGTGCGCCCTGGGCATGGGGGGGCCGGTTCAGGTGTCAAATGCATGCTCAGACCCCAGAGGGCGCCCGGTCACGCCCTGAGCAAGAGCTTCCGGCTGGAGAGGGAGGGCAAGTGGGGCTGGAGGCCCAAGGGTGCTCCCAAGCCATGTTTAGATGGTGCTCCAGGCCCTGGAAAGGGCTCCTCTGCTGCGGGGGGAGGAGGGAGTGGCGGGGGGTGTGTGTGCCACCGGCAATATTCCCACCCAGAAGGCCCCACCTTTTCACTCTCACAAGGGAGCCCCGTGTGCTAAGGAGCCTTGTGGTCTCTGTAACGCATCCCGCCGTTCCGGTCGCCAGCTATTTGCTCGGTGTGGTCGCATTCTCCTCCTCGCCCTGTCCTTTGCATTATTTATTTCTCCTTTTTCCAGAAGACACGCCCCCTTTGCACAAGTCATGCTCCGGTCGCATAAGCCAGCCTTGTGTTTTCTGACAGGGCTAATTGCTTTGGGCAACGGGTGCAATTTGCATAACTTATCCGTGGACAGACAAAGATACATGCCCACATCTGCCGCCTCAACTCTGTCGTGGTTCGCACCCTCCATTCACCATTCACCGGTGATTTCTGATGTTCGGATAATTTATGCCACTTGACTGTAGTTTATACTCACATCAGCACAGGTAGAAGCCCAGTCCGCAGCAAAGCCCACTTTGCATAATTTATTCCAATAGTGAGACAAAACTGAGACCGAGCTGCATAATTTACACCCACATTCACATGCTCATCTGCCTCTCGTTTGTCCAGTGTCTTAACCGGCCTACTGTCTAGCCTTCGTTTAAAACAGCGGTTCTCAACCTGTGGGTTGAGACCCCTTCGGGGTTCGAACGACCCTTTCACAGGGGTCGCCTAAGATCATCGGAAAACACATAATGACATATTGTTTTTGTGATGAATCACTATGCTTTAATTATGTTCAATTTGTAACAATGAAATTGGGGGTCACCACAACATGAGGAACTGTATTAAAGGGTCGCGGCATTAGGAAGGCTGAGAACCACTGGTTTAAAACATCTGCCTAATTTATTTCCCACAATCCCGGAGACTGCAGCCTATATTTGCATAATTTATTTATGGGACTGCCTAATTCATTTGCACACATGCATAATTTATTTGAAGCTACCCAGGATGCCTTCACACGTGTGTAATCTATTCATGCATATCTGTCAGGTTTTACCAGTTAATGTTTCTTTCCGGGAAGGATCTGGAGGTAGAGGCATAAAAATTCTTTGCAGATGATACAAAGGCAGAACTGAGGGATGAGAAGGCAGAGAGGAGAGGGGGGGAGGGAGGGAGGGACAGTCACTGTGACGAACCTGTTACTGTGGCCCTGAGCTTCCTGGCTTCATGGCCAATAGTACAGAGCAATGTGTCACAGCTTTCTTTTGTGTTTAGTTTTAAGTTTTATTTATCTATTTTAGAGGAGGGGGTGGAGGGAAAGAGAAAGACATCAATTTGTTTTTTCCTTTATTTATGCATTCATTGGTTGATTCTTTTTTTAAAAAAATATATTTTTATTGATTTCAGAGAGGAAAGGAGAGGGAGAGAGAGATAGAAACATCAGTGATGAGAGAGAATCATCGATCAGTTGCCTCCTGCACGCCCCTCACCAGGGATCGAGCCTGCAACCCGGGTACGTGCCCTTGACCAAAATCAAACCTGGGACCCTTCAGTCCACAGGCTGATGCTCTATCCACTGAGCCAGACCAGCTATGGCTGATTCTTTTTAAAAAATAAGCCCTAACCGGTTTGGCTCAGTGGATAGAGCATTGGCCTGCGGACTCAAGGGTCCCAGGTTCGATTCCGGTCAAGGGCATGTGCCTTGGTTGTGGGCACATCCCCAGTGGGGAGTGTGCAGGAGGCAGCTGATCGATGTTTCTCTCTCATCGATGTTTCTAACTCTCTATCCCTCTCCCTTCCTCTCTGTAAAAAATCAATAAAATATATTTTATTAAAAAAATAAAAAATATATTTTTATTGATTTCAGAGAGGAAAGGAGAGGGAGAGAGAGATAGAAACATCAATGATGAGAGAGGAGAGAGAATCATGGATCGGCTGCCTCCTGTATGCCCCACACTGGGGATCGAGCCTGCAACCAGGGCATGTGCCCTGACTGGGAATAGAACCCTGACCTCCTGGTTCATAGGTTGAGGGTCATAGGTAGACACTCAACCACTAAGCCACGCCGGCTGGGCTGTTGGTTGCTTCTTGTATGTGCCCTGATCGGAGATCGAACCCATAACCTTGGCACTCCAACCAATGAGCTACCCGGCCAGGACACTATCACACTTTTCAGGCTGTTAAAAAGGTTTCCAAAATGGTCTTGGATGAGGATTTACACCAAAACTGTGAAAAGAATTTTAGACACCCCGGCTGAGAGGTGGATAGGGATGGGGGTGCAGGGGAGGTTTCCCCCGAGAAGGAGCTGGCTCGGATGCAGGGAACAGAGGGTATAAGACGCCACGGCTCTGGGTGGAAAAGCAGCCACGGAGGGGCCTGTTGGGGGGAACACAGAGACCAGGATTATGGGACATTTTGTGAAACAGCTGAAGGAACTGGCGTGAGATAAAGACGGCCCGGGTTCCTCCTGGATGCGCTGAACGGGGCAGGGAGGAGATGAGCCTGGCTCTGGCTTCCCCCCAGAAGTGCTGTGTGACCTCCGGCGAAGCCTGTGCCCTCTCTGGGCCTCAGTTTTCACATTTGAACCATGGAAGGGGTTGAACTAGACCACTGGTTCTTTTTTTAAAATGTTTTTTAAAAATATGTTTTTATTGATTTCAGAGAGCGGAATGGAGATGGAGAGATAGAAACACTCGTGAGAGCGAATCATTGAGCAGCTGCCTCCTGCAGGCCCCCTCCTGGGGATGGAGCCTGAAACTCGGGCATGTGCCCTGACTGGGAATCGAATGATGACCTCCTGGTTCATGGGCCGACACTCACCACTGAGCAACACCGGCCAGGGCTTTGTTGTCGTTAATCCTCACCTGAGGATATTCTTTGCATTGATCTTTAGAGAGAGTGGAAGAGAGGGAGGGAGAGGGAGGCAGGGAGAGAGAGAGAAACATCAATGTGAGAGAGACACATCAATTGGTTGCCTTCCGCATGTGCCCCAACTGGGGCTGGGGATCGAATCTGCAACCCAAGTACGTGCCCTTGACCGGGAATCGAGCTCAAGACCCTTTGGTGCACAGGCCAACGCTCTAACCACTAGGCAACACTGGCCAGGGCTCGACCAATCGTTTTTGGCCCTTCATACCTAATGCTCCTTTTTGACAACAAACAATTTGTTTTATGCCCTTTATTCTGCTGATGGGAAATTCTTAGGTAAGAAGAGAGAGGTCTTCTAGCCTCGGAGTTTAGTTCATGGGCCCTGAAGCCAGAGGCCTGGGTTCGAATCCCACCGCTGATGCTTCTTAGCTGTGTAACTAATCTCGGGCAAGTCCCTCACGTGCTCTGTGCCTCGGTTTCCCCACCTGTAATCCGGGGGCCATCTTGGTGCTAGCTTTACAGGACTGCGTGAGGATCCGCTGAATTGCTACCTGTGGAAGGGGCTAGAACAGCCAGCCAGGGACAGAGAGAGGGTGAGCTGTTCTTCTCATGAGTGACCTTGAAGTTGCCTCTGCTGTTGGCTTCCCCACATCAGTGTAACACCTGACCTATGACATAAAGGAAAGTAATCTCTCATAGAACAGTGTGCATTCCCACATGTCAGTGCTTCCGCATGACTACTCAACCGTCATGACGAGGGAGCCCCATGCCAACACCCACTTATAAACAACGAACCCTAGCCTGTGTGGCTCAGTGGATAGCGTGCTGGCCTGCGGACTAAAGGGTCCCAAGGGCTCCTGCCCCGGTTGCGGGTTCGATCCCCAGAAGGGGGCGTGCAGGAGGCTGCCGATCAATGATTCTCTCTCATCATTGAGGTTTCTATCTCTCGCTCTCCCTCTCCCTTCCTCTCTGAAATCAATAAAAATATCTTTTAAAGAAGAAAAGAAAAGAAAAGGTCAGAGACCATTCCATGCAAGGATTCAAACAGAGGACCAGGTCGCCACGAGGTTAAAAGCGAGCATCTTTAGTGCATATGAAACCACCCAGGAGCGTGCCTCGTACGTACAAGTCAGAGTGGAGTTCTGCCCTCCATTATTATAAGCAGGCTTTTCACTGACACGAGTGTCCAGTGGGAGGTTCCGAAACGAAGTCGGCAGGACGTGTATTGTGGGGGGCTGTCCCATGAGTCTCTGTTGTCAGCAGGCTGGAACTCCCCAATTATGTGCACCCATCAGCACCCCTGGAGTTCTGATCCCCCGCTGGGGGGCGTGCCTGTCCACCGGGACCTGAGGTGTCTCACTCCCCTCCCACCGTGGGCGAGTGCATATGCCCTCACTGTGGGTGCCCTACAGGGGAGATGGGACCTGCTAGGGCAGCGGTTCTCAACCTGTGGGTCACCACCCCTTTGGGGGTCAAACGACCCTTTCACAGGGGTCGCCTAAGACCATCGGAAAACACACATATAATTACATATTGTTTTGTGATTCATCACTATGCTTTAATTATGTTCAATTTGTAACAATGAAAATACATCCTGCACATCAGATATTTACATGACGATTCATTACAGTAGCAACATTACAGTTATGAAGTAGCAACGAAAATAATTTTATGGTTGGGGGTCACCACAACATGAGGAACTGTATGAAAGGGTCGCGGCATTAGGAAGGTTGAGAACCGCTGGGCTAGGGTCTCCTTTAACTTCCCTGCAGGGAGCAAAGCCAATCGTAGGGGCTCGAGACTGTCCTCTGATAAAGAGAGAATCCCCCCAACATACACGGTGGCCAGTTCGGTGCCCAGGAGGCGGGGGCTCGTTTTACAGCTTCTTCTCACAAACCCATCTGGTGGCTTTTGTGCGGTTTCGCTATTTCCAAGTCCTGCCTTTTCCCTGAGCCATCAGTAACCACAGCGGCAAGGGCGTGTGGCGACTGGATCTTAAGAGATATTTCCCCGACCAGACTCATTGTTAAGATACCTCTGGGGCCAGCAAATAGTAAATCCTTTTTACTCTTTTCTTATCTTTTTTTGTGTTTTTTTGTTGTTGCTGTTGTTCATCCTCACCCAAGTATATTTTTTTTCCATTGATTTTTAGAGAGAGTGGAAGGGAGGGGAAAGACAGAGAAACATCAATGTGTGGGAGATATAGCTATCGGTTGCCTCCTGCATACACCGTGAGCCTGCAACCGAAGCATGTGCCCTTGACCAGAATTGAACCCACGACCCTTCAGTCCCTGGGCTGGTGCTCTAACCACTGAGCAACAGCTTTTCTTCCTTATCTTTAACGAGGAAGGTAACATTTGAGTCTTTTTTAAAAATATTTTTTTATTGATTTCAGAGAGGAAGGGAGAGGGAGAGAGATAGAAACCTCAATGATGAGAGAGAATCTTTAATCGGCCGCCTCCTGCACGCCCCTCACTGGGAATCGAGCCCACAACCCGGGCATGTGCCCTGACCGGGGATTGAACCGTGACCTCCTGGTTTAGAGGTCAGCGCTGGATCACTGAGCCTCGCCGGCCGGCTGGGCTCCATTTGAGGCTTTTCGCGCATATTTTCAGGGTGAACTGTCATGTGTTAGTGGATGCTTTTGCAATGAGCCCAGAGAATAATACTAGTGATGATAATGATAATAGTAATTTCGCATTTTGAGTATTTTCCACACCAGGAACCGACCATGCTGCGTGCCCCGGTGCTTAACTCCCTCAGTCTTGGGGATGTGCCCACCTCGTGGACAAGAGGCTGGGCCAGACGTCCGGGGATCGGAGCTGGGCATGGCCGGGCTCTCTGGGGAGGCAGCATGTAAACATGGGAACTGGTTTCATGAGGCTGCGGAGGAGCCAGGCTGAGCCTCTTTTAGAATCACCCTGTCCCCAAGGGCCCCGTTCTGAGAAAGGTGCCTGGCCAGGCCGCATTCAGGGTGGGGGGGAGTGGAGTCTGGGGGGGAGGTGGGCCGAGCCCATGGAGCTGGGACTGCGGGGAGGGGGCTGCCTTGGTGGTGGCGGAGAGTATCTGGCTCCTGGGCATGATCCTGAGCGTGAGAAAAGGGGGTGAATGAGGCGACCAGGAGAGAGACAGTGAGAGAGCGACAGACTTCCAAGCATCTCACAAGGGAAGGAGATCGAAATCCACAAAATATACAAAAGGAGATGGAGATGAGTCAGGAGGCAGCAAGATAGGCAGACCCTGAGGGTGGCTCAGTTGGTTGGGGCCTTGGCCCATACACCACAATATCGCGGGTTTGATTCCAGGTCGGCATGTATGTAGGTTGTGGGTTTGATTCCCAGTCAGGGTGTGTGTGGGAGGCAACCGATCTCTCTTTCCCTCTCTCCCTCTCTCCCTCCTCCTCTCTAAAACCAATAAACATATCCTCGGTGGGAATTTTTTTTTTAAAGGAGAGGAGAAGGAGGAGGAGGAGGAGGAGGAGGAGGAGGAGGAGGAAAAGGAGGAGGAGGAGGAGGAGGAGGAGGAAAAGGAGGAGGAGGAGGAGGAGGAGGAGGAGGAGGAGGAGGAGGAGGAGGAAAAGGTAGAAAACAAAAAACCAACAGACACAAGGCTGAGACAGAGACCAACACAGAGAGATGGAGACAGAGACAGAGAGGAACAGAGACAAGAGCTGAACAGAGACGGGAGTGGGAGATGGGGAGATGGGAGAGATGGGGAGATGGGGAGATGGGAGGGATGGGGAGATGGGGAGATGGGGTGATGGGGAGATGGAGAGATGGGGAGATGGGGAGATGGAGAGATGGGGAGATGGGGTGATGGGGAGATGGAGAGATGGGGAGATGGAGAGATGGGGAGATGGGGTGATGGGGAGATGGGGAGATGGGGAGATGGAGAGATGGGGAGATGGGGTGATGGGGAGATGGGGAGATGGGGAGATGGAGAGATGGGGAGATGGGGTGATGGGGAGATGGGGAGATGGGGAGATGGAGAGATGGGGAGATGGGGAGATGGAGAGATGGGGAGATGGGGTGATGGGGAGATGGAGAGATGGGGAGATGGGGAGATGGAGAGATGGGGAGATGGGGTGATGGGGAGATGGAGAGATGGGGAGATGGAGAGATGGGGAGATGGGGAGATGGAGAGATGGGGTGATGGGGAGATGGAGAGATGGGGAGATGGAGAGATGGGGAGATGGGGAGATGGAGAGATGGGGAGATGGGGAGATGGAGAGATGGGGAGATGGGGAGATGGGGTGATGGGGAGATGGGGTGATGGGGAGATGGGGAGATGGAGAGATGGAGAGATGGGGAGATGGGGAGATGGAGAGATGGGGAGATGGGGCGATGGGGAGATGGGGAGATGGGGTGATGGGGAGATGGAGAGATGGAGAGATGGGGAGATGGGGAGATGGGGAGATGGAGAGATGGAGAGATGGGGAGATGGAGAGATGGGGAGATGGGGTGATGGGGAGATGGGGTGATGGGGAGATGGGGAGATGGAGAGATGGGGAGATGGGGAGATGGAGAGATGGGGAGATGGGGTGATGGGGAGATGGGGAGATGGGGTGATGGGGAGATGGGGAGATGGAGAGATGGGGAGATGGGGAGATGTGGGACAGGGACCACCTGCGGAGTGTTGGGTCCCAGACGCGGGAGGCGGACTGAGAGCCGCGGGGGGCGGAGCGCGCCCCCTGGCGGCGGCGCTGACCCTCGGCCGCCCTCCCACCCGCCCGCCCGCAGGTGTGGGAGGCGCTGCTGACCCTCATCTTCTTCCCGGTGTGCGTGGTGTTCGCCTGGATGGCGGACAAGCGGCTGCTCTTCTACAAGTACGTGTACAAGCGCTACCGCACCGACCCGCGCAGCGGCATCATCATCGGCGCCGAGGGCGACCCGCCCAAGAGCATCGAGCTGGACGGCACGTTCGTGGGCGCCGAGGGGCCGGGCGAGGCGGGCGGCCTGGGCCCGGGCCCCGCCGAGGCCCGCGAGCTGGACGCCAGCCGCCGCGAGGTCATCCAGATCCTCAAGGACCTGAAGCAGAAGCACCCGGACAAGGACCTGGACCAGCTGGTGGGCATCGCCAACTACTACGCGCTGCTGCACCAGCAGAAGAGCCGCGCCTTCTACCGCATCCAGGCCACGCGCATGATGACGGGCGCGGGCAACGTGCTGCGGCGCCACGCGGACGCCTCGCGCCGGGCCGGCCCCGCCGAGGGCCCCGCGGAGGAGGAGGACGACGGCGCCAGCCGCATCTTCTTCGAGCCCAGCCTGTACCACTGCCTGGAGAACTGCGGCTCCGTGCTGCTGGCCGTCACCTGCCAGGGCGGCGAGGGCAACAGCACCTTCTACGTGGACTACCGCACGGAGGACGGCTCGGCCAAGGCGGGCTCCGACTACGAGTACAGGTGGGTCCGGGGGGCGGGAGGCAGGGAGGCTGGCTGTGCGCGGGGCCTCCGGGCTCCCGGGTCTCCTGGGTCTCCTGGCTGCCTCCGCGCCCATCCTCGCTCTGCTAATGGGCAGACCTGCAGGATTCGTTCATTCGTTCGCTCCTTTTTTAAATTTTAAATGTACAGTGGGGTCCTAGCCGGTTTGGCTCAGTGGATAGAGCGTTGGCCTGCGGACTGAAGGGTCCCAGGTTCAATTCCGGCCAAGGACACATGCCCGGGTTTCGGGCTGGATCCCCAGTAGGGGCCCTGTGGGAGGCAGCCGATCCATGATTCTCTCTCATCATTGATGTTTCCATCTCTCCCTCCCTCCCCCTTCCTTTCTGAAATCAATAAAGAAATATATTAAAAAATATATATATACAGTGAGGCCTTGACTTACGAGTGTCCCGACTAACGAGTTTTTTGAGATACCAGCTGTCTCTCGGCCGATTTTTTGCATTGAGTTGATAGAGTAATTTGAGTTAACGAGCTCCTTAACGAGCTCGGTCTCGGAACGAATTAAACTCGTAAGTCAAGGCCCCACTGTATTTTTATTGATTTCAGAGGGAGAGGGAGAGAGAGATAGAAACATCAATGATGAGAGAGAATCATCGCTCGGCGGCCTCCTGCACGCCCCCTACTGGGGCTCGAGCCCCAAACCCGGGCATGTGCCTTGACCCGGAATCGAACCATGACCCCCTGGTTGCCAGGTCGGGGCTCAATCACTGAGCCAGGCCGGTCAGGCCATTCATTCGGTGTTGAGAGCCTAGTTTGCAGCACACTGTCCCAGGCGTTCAGCACACACAAGAGAACGTGAGTGCCCACTGACCAGGGCTGCCCCTCCCATGTTCATTACGTACCTGTGGGCTCCTGTGCTTGGCACCACACTGTTACCTGTATGGTTACCTGGTAGAACAAGCACCCCACGGACACCATGACTAAAATAAAAGCGTTTATTGAGTGCCTACTATATGCCATGGGTATATCATGGTGAACACGGCATCTAAGGTCACTACCGTCCGGCTACAGTAAGGCTGCAAACTATTAAACTATGTGAAAGCATCAGGTGAGCCCTAGCCGGTTTGGCTCAGCGGATAGAGCGTCGGCCTGCAGACTGAACGGTCCTGGGTTCGACTCCGGTCAAGGGCACATGCCTGGGTTGCAGGCTCAGTCCCCGTGGGGGGCGTGCAGGAGGCAGCCGATCAATGATTCTCTCGCATCATTGATGTTTCTATCTCTCTCTCCCTCTCCCTTCCTCTCTGAAATCAATTAAAAAATATTTTTAAAAAACCCCACCGCCCTAGCCGGTTTGGCTCAGTGGATAGAGCGTCGGCCTGTGGACTGAAAGGTCCCGGGTTCGACTCCAGTCAAGGGCACATGCCTAGGTTGCAGGCTCAGTCCCCGTGGGGGGGGGGGGGGAGGGGTGCAGGAGGCAGCCGATCAATGATTCTCTCGCATCATTGATGTTTCTATCTCTCTCTCCCTCTCCCTTCCTCTCTGAAATCAATTTAAAAACATTAATAATAATTAAAAAACACCATCAGGTGATGTAAGTACTGCGTGGGAACATTAAGTAAGATAAGAGGAAGGCGACGGTGCCCCAATTGTCCCCAGGCCTTTGGCTCCACCATAAAGCAACCCACCCCTTGCGCCCTACTGAGCCTCGCTGCCCTGTCCTCACACCCTTTTGAACACACCTGTGATCGTCCCTCATTCAAGCAGTTCCTGCTGAGCACCTACTGTGTGCCAGGCGCTTTCTTTAGTGGCTCAATGTACAAATGCCAGCAAGACAACTTCGCTGCCCTCGTGTGGCCCACAAAATTCTCTATCTATTTGTAGTTCTGTCTGTACCACACTCTTTCAAGAATTGTAGCTTTACAGGATAGCTACTGTAGTTAACTGGCCTGCAAGTCTCCCATGGTTTCCTAAAATAATAGCACTTACCGAGTGTCTGCTGGGTCAGCAATGGGCCTGGGCAGTGGAGACAGCAGCAAATGAAACACATAAAATCCTGCCCAAACAGTCAACGTCCTCACAGGCCACTAGGGAGAGACAGGCCACCAGGACGTACACGCTGAACACATACAAATGCCGGGAAGGGGCAAGAGCCGTGAGGAAAACTAAGGCAGAGAATGGGAGAGCGTGTTGGTGGCTGAGCTGTGCACCAGTCCCTCCGCTCACCATCCGCCACCCCTCCCCGCCACCCTCTCCCTGAACTCGTCACAGATCGTTGGTCCCGCCCTCACGCAGCAGCCAGTCCCCCACGCAGATCCACGAACCGCTCATGCTTTGTCCGTGCCTTCCTCTCTGGCTTTAGTGTTTTATATGAATAATCGTGGCGCTCCGTGTGAGCGGCAGGCAGCACGGCCCTGCGCCCATAAACACCCGAGCGTGCCTCTCTGAGAATAACAACATTCTCCTGCGTAATCACCAAGGGCTACCACACTCAGGACACTCGATACCGAATCGATGTTATTACGCGATGTGCAGCCCATGTGTGCATTGCCCCAGCTACCCCCGGAACATCCCTGATGGCTGCGTTTCCCCCTCCCTCTCTTCCCATCCATCCCAGAACCACGCATTGTGTCTGATCGTCGTGTCTCTTTGTCCGCTTCACTCTGGATCAGTCCCGGAGCCTTCCCGTGGCTTTCATGACCCCGACACTTTGGAAGAGGACAGGCCAGTTACTGGGACAGTCCTGAGCTTGGGCTTGTCCGTTTCCTCGTGGTCAGATTCAGGCGGGGCCCGGGGAAGTGATGCCGTGTCCTCCTCATTGCCCAGGAGGCACGACACCCACTTGTCCCCTTACTGGTGAGTCCACCTCAGCCCTTTGTAAAGATGGTGCTAAAGACTTTCAACAGTAAAGTTAAATTTAAAAAAACACGCACCTTAAAAAAATGATGGTGCTAAAATCACCACATTCTACTATCCCTTGAAGTTTACATTTATTTTTAAAAATATTTTTTGCCCTGACTGGTTTGGCTCATTGGATAGAGTGTCGGCCTGCGGACTGCAAGGTCCCAGGTTTGATTCTGGTCAAGGGCATGTACCTTGGTTGTGGGCACATCCCCAGTAGGAGATGTGCAGGAGGCGGCTGATTGATGTTTCTCTTTCATCGATGTTTCTAACTCTCTATCTCTCTCCTTTCCTCCCTGTAAAAAATGAATAAAATATATTTTAAAAAATATTTTTTATTGATTTCAGAGAGGAAGGAGAGGGAGAGAGAGATAGAAACATTGAAGAGAGAGAATTTTTGATCGGCTGCCTCCTGCCCGCCCCCTACTGGGGATCGAGCCCGCAACCCGGGCGTGTGCCCTGACCCGGACTCAAACCGTGACCTCTTGGTTCATAGGTTGACACTCAACCACTGAGCCACACGGGTTGGGTTAACCCATTTCTTTTTTTCATTTTAATTTTTTCAATTACAGTTGACATTCAATATTCTGTTAGTTTCAGGTGTACAACACAGTAGTTAGACATTTATAAAACTTACACAATGATCCCCCAATAAGTCGAGTACCCACCTGGCACCATACATAGTTATTAAAATATTATTGACTCTATTCCTTATGCTGTACTTCACATCCCCATGACTGTTTTGTAGCTACTGATTTGTACTTCTTACTCCCTTCACCTATTTCTCCCAGACACCCACTCCCCTCCCATCTGGCAACCAGTAGTCTGTTCTCTGTACTTATGAGTCTGTTTCTGTCTTGTTTGTTCATTTACTTTGTTTTTTAGATTCCACATATAAGGGAAATCTTATGGTATTTGTCTTTCTCTGACTGACTTATTTCACTCAGCATAATACCCTTTGGGTTCCTCCATCTTGCCACAAATGGTAAGATTTCACTATTTTTTTATGGATGAGTAATATTCCATTGTGTATATGTACCATATTTCCTTTATCCACTCATCTATTAATGGACATCCAGGTTGCTTCCATATCTTGGCTAGCCTATATAATAAAAGCCTAATATGCTAAGTGTCCGGTCGTTCAGTTGGACATTCAACCAATCAAAGGATAATATGCTAATGATATGCTAAGGCCACTCAACCGCTCACTATGACGTGCATTGACCACCAGGGGGCAGATGCTCTGACCAGTAGGTTAGCTTGCTGCTGGGGTCCAGCCAATCAGGACTGAGCGAGATGGGCCGGACATGCCCTGAAGCCCTCCCCTGGTCCCTCCCCTGCTGGCCAACCTCCTGCATCCTTCCCTGGCCCGATAGTGCACCAGTGGGGTCCCTCGGCCTGGGTTGCATCCTCTCACAATCCGGGACCCCTTGGGGGATGTCGGAGAGCCGGTTTCAGCCCAACGGCAGAACGACCGGTCGCTATGATGCACACTGACCACCAGGGGGCAGATGCTCAATGCCGGAGCTGCCCCCTGGTGGTCAGTGCGCACTCCCACAGGGGGAGCCCCACTCAGCCAGAAGATGGGCTCATGGTTGGCTAGTGCAGCGGCGGTGGTGGGAGCCTCTCCCGCCTCCATGGCAGTGTTAAGGGTGTGGGACTAGGGCTCCCAGACTGTGAGAGGGCACAGGCCAGGCTGAGGGACTCTCCCCCTGCCCCACCAGTGCACAAATTTCATGCACCAGGCCTCTAGTTGAAAATACCACTGCAATGAACATAGAGATGTATATGGCTTTCACACTAGTGCTTTGGATTTCTTTAAATAAATACCCAGATGTGAAATTGCTGGGTCATAAGGTGGTTCTATTTTTTTTTAACCTTTTGAGGAATCTCCACACTGTTTTCCATGGCGGCTGCACCAATTTGCATTCCCACCAACAGTTGAGGGTTCCCTTTTCTCCACATCCTTACCAGCTCTTGTTTGTTGATAAGTTTACGTTTCAAACCCCCACAACTTTAGGATCCTGAGATTCTAATATTAATATGTAAGTATCACTAGCTAGCTTTTGTTGAGTGCTTTTCCTGTATTAACGCAATTCTCTTTTTAAAAAAAGACATATTTTTATTGATTTCAGAGAGGAAGAGAGAGGGAGAGAGAGATAGAAACATCAATGATGAGAGAGAATCACTGACTGGCTGCTTCCTGCACGCCCCCTACTGGGGATCGAGCCTGCAACCTAGGCATGTGCCCTTTTGGAAATTAAACTGTGATCTCCTGGTTTATAGGTTGACGCTCAACCACTGGACCACGCCCGCTGGGCTAACTCAATTCTTATAACAACACCATGAGGTAGAGACTATTATTAGCTGCATTTTACAGACAAGGAAACTGAGGCTCAGAGAGCTGCAGCATCCTAACTGCTAAGTTCTCACAGCGGGCACGGGGCCCGGCCCTGCTGGGCGCAGGTTGGCCCACCTGGCTGGGCGTCGCAGCCACCATGGACAGCGCCCTTGTGGGCCCGTGGGCTTTGGCAACGGCGTCCCCGTTCCTCCACTCGGCGTCTTGTCATCTGGTTCTACTGCTTTGCCAGAACCTTGGAGTCCCTCTGCCCCTCCCATAGGGCTGGGCTTCCCTGGGAGAACTGGAACCCAGGACCCCTTTCTTCTGAAAGTGGTAATTAACGATAGTGAACACTTATCGATCATATAGTGCATTTCAGAACCGGAGCCGAGTCCCTGAGGTGCATGGTGGGAGGGGTGGGAGGGAAAATTAAAGATTTTATAGATGAATTGACACCACAGAGTCATGTGGTTGTGGGAAGGGGCTCTACCAGGAAGAGCCCACTCATTCCCTGTCCCCTCACAGCCCCCCCTAATTAATCTAATGTCACTGCCTCGCTCCCTCCCCCACCCCACTGTAGAGCATCCTGTGTGCCCTTCAGCGACATGTTTAAACGTAAGCCAGCCCACCTCCCTCCGCTGCTCAGAGGCCTCCCGCCGTTTCCATCTCACTTGGACTAATGCCCACAGCCCTCATCGTGGCGCACCAAGGCCTACGCCCCCTGCTCCTGTTCCCCCTGTGACGTCATCTCCCCCCTCTCCCCTCTGCTCCCTCCACTGCAGCCACACTGGCCTCTAACACTCCAGGCCGCTGCTGCCTCAGGACATTTGCATGGGCTGTCCCCTTTAACACGAATACTCTTCTCCAGATCTCCTCCACCTGGCTCCCTCCTCGGGTCTCTGCTCAGATGCGCGCTCCTCAAGGCTTTTCCCGAGCACCCTGACACGGCACCCCCTCCTCGCTCCCCACCCTCTCCCTCTATTTTCTCCATGGCACCATCGCCACCTGACATGTTTGTTATTCATCTCCTGCACTACAGCTCTCCGCTGCTCTGGTTTTACTGCTGTTTCCCCAGCACTTAGAACAGCGCCTGGCACACAGCAGGCGCCCAATAAATATCGGTTGAACGAAGCAACCGCAATTAAATCGTTAAATGTGTAATTGTCACTGTGATACGGCTCTGCCATGAGGCTGTGCGCTCTGTGAAGACAGTGTGTTCCCTGCTGTGTTCCCAGCAGTGCCCAGCACAGGGCAGAGCAGGTGCTCAGGGGGTGTTTGTTGAATGAATGAATGAACGAATGATGCCAAGTTCAGGAATGTGGTCTTTCTCTTGGGGGTCCCGGGAACACAGAAGGGTTTGTCAGAAGCGTGACAAGGCCAGTCCTGGGCCCTGCAGCGCTTCTACTCCAAGGGCGGTCCATTTACGGGGACTGTCTGCAGCCCCTGGGAGCTCATTAGAAATGCAGAGTTTTTGAAACCTGCAGCTACGGAAGCAGAACCTGCATTTTAACAGGACCCCCACATGATTTGTGTGCCCATGAAGGTTTGAGACTGATGACTATGGGACCCTCCAGATTCTCTCTCCACCTGGGGACTTTGCATGTGCTGTTCCCTCTGCCTGGCGAACTCCTGCCCACAGAAGCCTCCTCCAGGAAGCCCGCCCTGATCTCACAGTCATCATTATCTGTATCAGGCTGGGCCAACTCTGCCCTGTTCCCTCCCCCCCCCCCTCGCATCCCCTCCCCGCCGGGAGCCCACCTGATTCCCCCTCCGTATTATTTGTTTAATGCCTGTCCACTCTCATACCCGAGAGCTGTCCCGCGGCACTGCCCCCTCCTCCGGGAAGCCTGCCCTGACTGCCTTCGCCCCCCGTTGTTGACCAACTGCCCTTCACCCCTCTCTCCCCCGCCCCTCCGCTGCAGCGAGGGCACGCTGGTGTTCAAGCCGGGCGAGACGCTGAAGGAGCTGCGCATCGGCATCATCGACGACGACATCTTCGAGGAGGACGAGCACTTCTTCGTGCGGCTGCTGAACCTGCGCGTGGGCGACGCGCAGGGCATGTTCGAGCCCGACGGCGGCGGGCGGCCCAAAGGGCGGCTGGTGGCGCCGCTGCTGGCCACCGTCACCATCCTGGACGACGACCACGCGGGCATCTTCTCCTTCCAGGACCGCCTGCTGCACGTGAGCGAGTGCATGGGCACCGTGGACGTGCGCGTGGTGCGCAGCTCGGGCGCGCGCGGCACCGTGCGCCTCCCCTACCGCACGGTGGACGGCACGGCGCGCGGCGGCGGCGTGCACTACGAGGACGCGTGCGGGGAGCTCGAGTTCGGCGACGACGAGACCATGTGAGAGCGCAGGGTCCCCCCCCCTCCACACCCACCCCGACCCCCGGGCCGAGGGAGGGGGCGGGGCCTGCTGGAGGGGGCGGGGCCATGCCCAGGAAGGGGGAATGAGCGGGTGGGTCTGCTCGTGGGCGGGGCGTGGTGGTGGGAATGGGCGTGGTCTGGTTGTGGGTGCGGCCTGGGTAGGTCCGCGCTGGTGAAATGGAAGGTCAGGGTAGATGGACAGGGAACAGAGAGGGGCCGTGTCAGGAGAGAGGAGGGAGGAGACAGCAGTGATGGGGTGTGGCCAAGACGATAGGAAGGGGCGTGGGTGGGGCCTGGGAGAAACTGGTTGTTTGGGGAGAAGCTGGGACTCGGGGGAAGGGTCAGGGAAGAGGAGGAGAAGGGCCTGGGCAGAGGAGTGTGGAGACTTCATCGGTAGTTGGTGGAGATGGAGTGTGGCCTGCGGAGACGAGGGGAGGGTCCTGCGGAGGTGGGAAGAGGACGGAGTGGAGGGCGAGTCTGTGGAATGGAGACAGGGCCTACCCTACGGCATGGGTGGAGTCTGGGTAGGGACAAGAGGAAATAGACCTGGGCCGCGGGAGAGGGCGGGGCATAAGGAGATGGGGCGGGGCTTGTGGGGAGCAGGTGGAACCTGGAGAAATGAGAGATGGAAGCAGCGGTTCTCAACCTGTGGGTCTCGAACAATGAAAATACATCCTGCGTATCAGATATTTACATGACGATTCATAACAGTAGCAACATTACAGTTATGAGGTAGCAACGAAAATAATGTTATGGCTGGGGGTCACCACAACATGAGGAACTGTATTAAAGGGTCGCGGCATTAGGAAGGTTGAGAACCACTGGACTGAGTGAAATGTGGGCAACGCTTTGGGAAAAGACTGAATAGCAATATGGGGACCTGGGAAGGGGCGGCAGGGCCTGGGAAACTGGGGGGCTGGGCACCTGGGAAGGTGGCGTGGAGTCTGGGGAGTGGGGCTGGGTGCACAGGCAGACAGACATCTGTAGACACACAGACACAACCAACACACACTTACACACACACACACTTACACACACACACACACACACGCACAGGCAACATACAGACACAAAATGTCACAGACAGGCACGTTGGAACAGGGCTGCTATGACGCCCAGACACCCGGCCACGGCCTGACACAGATGCCCGAGTCTCCCGGGGGTGCCTGCAGCCTCACCTCCCCCACCCGCCTGCCGGGGATGCTGCGCGCGCCTGTCCCCCTTCGCCCGCTCCCTTCCGCCGCCCCCGCACGCCCGTCTGTCTCCCTCCTCCTGCCGCCCACGCTGCTCCTCCCACCGAGCAGAGCCCCCACCGCGCTCCTTCCCCCTCCTCCTCCCACCTCTGTGCCTTGGCCTCCACCCAGCTTCTCACCGCTCCCCCTCTCTCCCCTGTGCGTCTCTGCCGCCTCCCTCTCCCGCAGTCTCCCCCCGGGTCTCTGTTCATCTCTCGATCTCTGTCTCCAGCTCTCTGGCCGGGTTATATTTCAGTAATGAATTCTCTCCATACCTCTCCATCGTTCGCTCTGTCTGGCTGGGGTTGAGAACTTGGGTTGGGGGCTCAGAGCTCCATCCGTGGAGGGGAGAGGATGCAAGAAGAGACAGACAGACAGACACAGAGACAGAGGAGACCTGGAGAAAGAGAGAGATAGGGAGAGGCAGAGCCAGGGTAAAAGAGTCAGAGAGAGAGAGAGAAGCAGACAGAAAAGAGACACAGAGAGCATGAGAGAGACAGAAACTTAGAGACAAAGAGAAGGAAACGGAGAGACAGAGATACAGCAAGAGAGGCCGAGGAGCCCTGGCCAGCGTGGCTCAGTTGGTTGAGCGTTGTCCCGAGCGCCGAAAGGTCGCCGGTTCAATTCCCAGGGGTTCGGTTCCCGATTCCTGGTGCGGAAGGCTATCTGATCAACATCTCTCTCTCTCTCTCTCTCTCTCTCTCTCTCTCTCTCTCTCTCTCTCTCCCTCTTCCTCTCCCTTCCTCTCTCTCCAATCAATAAAAACATTTGTTTTAAAAAGGACAGGGAGAGGGAGAGATTGAGGGACTGAGATGAAGGAAGACTGAAGGGAGAGAGATTAAGGGGAGATGAGAGAGATTCTGAACGGGAGCCTCAGAGGGACTCGGGGCAGGAGAGGGCCTGGGGAAGCAACAGAGAAAAAAAGCGGTCGGGCAGCGGCAGCGAGAGGCAACAGGAAGCAGCACGAGAAGGGACTGGGTCTGAGGTCAGAGGCCACAGTGGGCAGGAGAGGGGGCTTCCCAGGACACAGGAGGGCAGGCGCGAGGGTGATGGAGAGTCAGGCTCGGGGAAGGCTTCTTCCTTGACCTCAGCAAGCCCTGCCCTTGTCTCGCTCTAGTCCCTCCTGCTGTCCCTACCAGTTGGGTGTCTCCCCCTGGGTCCCCTGAGGCCATGCCTGTCAGGGCGCCAGTTGGTGTATGTGTCACTGCGTGTCAGTCACTGCATGTCGGTGGATCGTGGCATGTCTGTGAGAGAGTGGGTGTGTGTGTGTGTGTGTGTGTGTGTGACCCTGTCAGCGGGTCACCCTGTCAGCAGCTCTCTGCGTGGGTCAGGGTGTGTGAGGAGCGTGTCTCAGCCGATCCTGCTCCCTGCCAAGGCACTTCAGCACCACGGACAGCTCCCCGCCCACGCCTGAGGTGGGGGCCGGCGATTCTTTGCACCCACAGAAAAGTTAAAATATGCTGAGAGCAGGAGAGGGTGGCGGTGGGCGTACGTCCCCACATGACCGCTTTGTGTGTGTCTGTCTTTGCATGGGTGTCACTGTGACTTGTGCATTTGTGTGTTGAGATGGGTCTGTTGTGTGTTGAGATGGGCCTGTTGAGACCCTTTTGCTTAAGTTGTGTTGACGTGGCTGTTCCACTCTGAACACTGAGAGCCAGACAGAGAACAGATAAAGAAAGGCAGAGAGCTGGGGAGAAACTGAGGCAGAGAGGGTCACAGCCAGAGACAGGGACAGAGAGACGGAGAGGTAGAGACAGAGAGGTAGAGACAGAGAGAGGCTGAGAGATGGGCAGAGAGACAGGGAGATTGAAAGAGATGCCGAGATGCAAAGAGAGAGAGAGAGAGAGAGAGAGAGAGAGGCATTGAAGGGAATAAACAGAACCAAAAGGCATAAAGAGCGAGATCTGCGGGAGGAGAGGCTGCCTGGTAACACCAGGGGTCTGTAGGTTGGCCCTGTCGCCGAGGCTGTGGCGGGGGCGTCATGTTCGCGGGCATCTGGTCCCCGCGACTTCGCCACTTGCACAGGGAATGGCTGCGGGCGAGATGGTGTGCGGATGGGGGCGGTGTGATTGGCTGTGCTTCCTCTCTGGGTGACTGTGTGGGCCGGTGTTTGTGTGCCTGGTTCTGGGGCTGGGCCTTGTGGTTCCTGCCGCCGAAAGCGCTGCCTGCCGGTGGCAGCGTGTGCGCCTTCTGGGGTTGTGGGTCTTTGTGACGGAGGGGTGGGTTGTGTGCCTGGAGGGGAGGGATAACCCTGTCTGTTCCTCCCCTGCCACACCCCGGTTACCATAGCAGCGGGGATGCCGAGGAAGTCGATTAGCACTCGATTAGCCTTCCAGGTGTGTACAGGACAGAGGGCAGGGAGCTGGTGGTCTCTTGGGCTGAAGGGTTCGAGTTAACGGAGGTTTGTGGAAGGTGCCCTGTCCTAGGCACTGGGGAGTCAGCAGAGAACGTAAATGAACACAGGTCACGGCCCTGGTGCTAGTTGCCTTTTAATGCCCGGAGGCAGATGGCAAAGAATAAACAAAATAAATGTACACACTAGATCTGTGTTAGAACAAAGATGACAGAACCCAGAAGGCATTAGGGATGCTGGGGGGCGGGCAGGGGCGGATTTCAGTATTAAAGGAGGTGGTGGGAATGGGCCTCATTGAAAAAGAAGGTGGAGCCTCGCCCGCATGGCTCAGTGGTTGAGCGTTGACCTATGAACACAAGGAGGTCACGGTTCGATTCCCGGTCAGGGCACATGCCTGGTTGCGGGCTCTATCCCCATTGTGGGGTGTGCAGGAGGCTGCCAATCAATGATTCTCTCTCATCATTGATGTTTCTCTCTCTCTCTCTCTCTCTCTCTCTCTCTCCCTTTCCCCTCTGAAATCAATAAAAAAAAATTTTTTTTAAAGAAAAGAAAAAGGTGGAGTTTGAGGACTAGAGGAGTGAGGGCATGAGCCTGGAGGAACAGTGTTCTCGGTGGGAGGAACAGCCATGGAAAGGCCCTGAGGCATGCACAGGCTGGTTGTTCCAGGGACAGTGAGGGAGGAGGCCAGTGTAGCTGGGGTGAGTGAGCAAGGGGAGGGGGAGCGAGGCCAGGAAGGGAACAAGGGCCACATGGCACGGGGCCTTGCGGGCCACTCGGACTCTGGCCCTGATCCCGGCTGAGAGGGGAACTGCCTGAATGCCCCGAGCAGAGGAAGCACCGGATGTAACTTGGGTCGTATCGGAATCCTTAGGGACGGACGCTCTCTAATAAGTGTCAGCTTCCTGGGCTGTTTCTGGGCTTGTGTCTGTCACGTGGGGATAATAAGAGAAAGAGAGGGCCTTCCTCTGAGGATGGTTGTAGGACTGACTGAGGTGACGGGACCTGGGACGGAGCCGGGCTCAGGGAACGGGGTGGCTAAGAGGGAAGTTATCGGTGGTTCAGGGGAGGGGCCTCATGCCCCGTGTCCTGCTTCGCCCGCCCAGGAAAACTCTTCAGGTGAAGATAGTGGATGACGAGGAATATGAGAAAAAGGATAATTTCTTCATCGAGCTGGGCCAGCCGCAGTGGCTTAAGCGAGGGATCTCAGGTGAGGGGTGAGGGGTGAGGTGAGGGCTGTGGGAGAGATGAACGGTCCAGGGTGCGGGGATCTTGGGGGGTCCACTGTGGGTGCTCCTTCCAACTCATGGATCTGAGCTTCCCAGGGAAGCGATCTCACCTTCTCTCTGTCTGTCTCTCCCCAGCTCTGCTGCTCAATCAAGGTGAGTGGAGTTTACCTCCTGGCTTTACTAGAAAGGGGGGGCCCTGGAGGGGGCGTCAGGGAGGGTCAGGGCCTCGAGCTGCTCTTCCCGGTCAGGTTTGAGGCAGGGTGAAGGTGAGATACAAGTAGACTTGGGTGAGGGTTGGAGCTGGCCTTAGAGTTGGTAGGGCCAGTTGAGTTTGGGGTTATAGCGTGGGGTTCAGAGGCCGAGATTGTTTTGTTTGTAGTTAAAGTCAGAGGGCAGAGAGTAAGTCATAGAATCCAAACTGGGTCTGCGGTGAGGTCAGAGGGAGTCAGACTCGGGGTTAATTAGGACTGGGGTGGACTTAGGATTTGAGATCAGGATTAGGACTTGGTCAAGGTTAGAGTTCAGATGGAAGCTGGTGTTTAGATTTGTGAGTAAAATCAGGGTCAGAGTCCGAGACTGGGGTGAGAGTTGAGGCTATAGGGTCAGTGACTTGGAGATAGTGAGAGAATAGAATTGGTGTTTGGGGTTATGGTTAAGGCTGGACAAAAGATTGTAATAGTCAGGGTAAGTAATGTAAGCTGCTGTAACAAATAGGCCCCCAAATCCCAGGAGATGAACACAAAAGTCATTTCTTGCTCAGGCAATGTTTTCTGAGAGTGTAGCTGCCTGGTGGGTGGCTTTCTTCAGAGAGTTAGGGTTGGTGATGGGCTTGGAGAAAAGGATCAACATATTTTAGGGCGACAAATGAATTCAGGGCCAGCTATAGGGGTCTAGGTCCAAGATTTGTACTGAATTGGGTCACCCCTCTTTTTGCACTCCCTCAGTCATACTCTAGGATGTTTTCAGAGCTTCGATATAGAGACCAGTCCCCTTCCCTCAAGAGTTGTGATGATGTCAGTGATAATAATAAAGAAAGTAGCTTTTCTGACTATCCTGTGCCAAGCACTGTTCTAAACACTTAACATGAATTCTTTTAATTCTTGCAATTACCTTATAAGGGAGGTATTATTATTGTGTCCATTATATAGATATGAGCACTGAGGCACAGAGAGGCTAAAGCATTGCCCAAGGCCACACAGTGGAACCTCATAGGAAGCTCAGAGCCCAACAACTGAACCTTGTGGATCAGCCATGGGAGCTGGGGCGGGAGCTGGGGAAGATGATGGTCAGATAGGAGGCTGGGGCAGGCTGGAGGGGTGTCACCAGGTGGCTTCCCAGAGGACACAGACAGTGAAGGCATCACAGGCCCAATTAGCTAGGCCTCCCTGGAGTCTAACCCCCATCCCTCATGCTGCAGGGGACGGGGACAGGAAGCTGACCGCGGAGGAGGAGGAGGCTCGGAGGATAGCAGAGATGGGCAAGCCGGTTCTTGGGGAAAACTGCCGGCTGGAGGTCATCATTGAAGAGTCGTATGACTTTAAGGTGATTTTCTGGGGCCTCCCTATCGTGGAGTTTTGCTTGAGTTGTTTCTGTGGAGAGAGTCTAAGAGGAGCTCAACTATGAGGGTCACAAGAGAGAGGCAACCAAGGGTCCAGAGCCACCCTCCAGGTCCTTCCATTAGCACCATGGACAGCACACACCTCCCTTTTCCCTTTTGCTAGTAGCCCTGGGGTATGGAAGGTTGGGGGCCCCTGAGCATGGGGTGCGGGCCCCCAACCCCAGGCCCCCCCATGGGGCAGTCTTGGGTGATCGCAGCCAACAATCTCTTTCCAACCCTTTCATCCCCAGAACACAGTGGATAAACTCATCAAGAAAACGAACTTGGCTTTGGTGATTGGCACCCATTCGTGGAGGGAGCAGTTTTTGGAGGCAATTACGGTGAGCGCAGGTAAGTGGGGAGGGAGGAGAGAGAGACAGAGAGGGAGGGGTGGGCAGAGAGAGACACAGAGAGAAATGCGTGGAAAGACGGAGGGAAAGAGACAAGGAGAGAAAGACAGAGAGATAGAGAAAGAAAAGAACAGGAAAGACACTGAGAGGGACAAAGAGAAAAGGAAAGAATCAGGTGCAGGAAGACAAAAGAAAAGATGGAGATCAGAGGCAGACAGGCACACAAAGAGACTCACGGGAGAAAGACAGAGGCGGAAGAAATGGGACCTAGAGAGTGAAGTCGGTAAACTGCAGGGGGCCAGGGAGGGGCAGATAGACCCAGAGAGAAAGGCAGACAGAGACGGAGGAGGGGCCGAGGTGCAGGGCTGCGGGCAGGAGGAGTCCGCCCAGGCTTTCGTCTGGAGATTGGAGGGTGGAAACAGGTTAAAAGGCCTGCCCCCCCAGATAGAGCCTGGGCTCCTCTGTTGCCATGGAGACAGTCACCACAGCACCCAGCTGCATCCCCTGTGAGGTGTCCACCCTCCTGAGGCCTCAGACGGTTTCCTACTGCCCCCCTGTGGCCAGAGACACTATGACACTCGGATCACAGTCTGGGGTACACATTGGGGAAACTGAGACCCAGAGACAGAGGAGGGACTGGCCGGAAGCCCCACAGGGAATCCGGAAAGAGCTGCGGTGGCGCTCGGGGCTTCTGTCCCCTGCACAGCATCAGTTTCCCTCCAGGGAGGCCTATCCGGTGGGAACCGAAACACAAGAACTGTGGTTGGAAAGACACTGGTCAGAGGTGGGGCCCACAGACGCCAGGCTTCGGGGATAGAAAAGCAGCAGGCAGCGGCCGAGAGACAGCAGATCGGAGGCCTAATAGAAACGAGGTGGTTTGTCCCCCCCAAGGCCACATCCTCTGACATCTACTTCTGAGGGATCCCCGGCCCTGGCCCTGTACAGGACATTGCTGGGGACAGAGGTGACCATGACAGCTCAGGCCCTGCCCTCGTGGAGCTCACAGTCCAGTGTGGGAGACAGACCTGTCACAAGAGTGACAACCCAGAGTGGGCAGGGCTGGACTGGGGCCCTCCGGGAGCTGCAGGGGGGCCTGGCCCAGCTTGAAGGTCAGGAGAGCTTCCTGGAGGAGGAGGCTTCTGAGCTGAGTCTTCAGAGGCAAATAGGAGTGTGTCCTCCATGCTCTGGCCTTCGCCATGTCTCCCTGTGGTCAGCGAGGGGTGTGCTCGGTTGGCAAGTAACTGAAAACTCGACCACAAGTGGCGTAAGCACAGGAGTTTATTTTTCTCACGGGAGGAAAAATAATCTGCAGGAGGCAAGTTAGCAGCAGCTTAATAATGTCATTAAACCCCCAGGCCACTTCTTTATTTCTCAGCTTTTGCTTCGTGGTTGCAGAATGGCTGCTGCCCCTCCAGGTGTCGAGTCTGTATTCCAGGCAGGAAGAGAGGGAGCAGGAAGGGGCAGCAGGCCTGTCGCGTTTGAGTTTCCAATTCCATTTAACTTGGGGTCACAGCAGAAGCCTCCCTCTTTGAGATGTAACATGCAGAGCCCCAAAAACCCCACACAACCACTTAATGAAGCATCTACAAATTCAAGCATTTATTTCCTTAACAAGCCAAGTGACTAAACGTGGGGAAGGAATAATTGACCCGAATCCCCGAGCCCGTCCAGCTCTCATGGCCTCCACTGCCACCGGGCAGCCTCTGCCGCTGACATTCTGCGGAGCCACTGGGCTGCACCACGGGAAGTGGCTTCATAATTTGGTGGCCGCCTGCCTTTTATCCCCCGACTTGTTCTGAGTGACCGGTCAGGGGTCACGGGGTCGCTTATCAGCAGCCTTCCAGATGTTGGGTTGGCACGCTCGTGTGCGCCTTGCTCTTCATTCATTGCTTTGTGCTTGTCAGTTTAGGGCGAGGCGGACAAATTGTCATTTGTGCCTTCTCATCACACAAGTCACTGCAGGTCAAAAGAGGGTCGGTTTCGGTCGCAATAGCTGACACAGACGACTCTAAGAATGAAGGGCCCTTCACAAGGCTCAGAACACACCGCCCCTATCAGGAAAACTGGGTATTTCCAGAAACCCTCTGTTTCAGCCTCATTGCCAGATGGGGTCACATGGCCACTGCTGCAAGGGATTCTGGGAAAGCAAGTATTTAGCTTAGGACTACTAGCTGCAAGGAATTTGGGGAACGTGAATATTTTCATCTGAGGACGTGGCCATTGCTAGCCGTAAGGGATTCTGGGAGAGTGACTATTAGCTGGATACATGGTTCTCTCTACCTGCAAGGGACTTTGGGAAATCAAGCGTGTGGCTACTGTTAGCTGCAACGAATCAAAGGAACTGAATACTTCTTCCTGCAGAATATGTCCACCTGTGAATGTTTCTACATGGCTGTCAGTAGCTGTAAAGGGATGTGGCCACCCCTAACAGCAAGGGATCCTGGGAAGCTGGATATTTTCAACTGGGCATTCGGCCTCCTGAAACTTAGAGGGATTCTGGGAAAGTAAATATTTTCACCTGGGCCTAACATTCTCCTAGCTGCAAGGGATCCTGGGAAAGTATTGTTCTTAGCTGCTGACATGGACACACCTAGCTGCAAGGGATCCTGGGAAAGCGATTCGTTTTATGGGACTGGCTGTCCGGAAGTTGAACAGAGTGGGGCTGCAGGCGAGGAAGGAGGCATGGGTGTGTGCCCCAGCTGGGTCGTGTGCCCACAGGGGACGAGGAGGAGGAGGAGGACGGGTCCCGGGAGGAGCGGCTGCCTTCGTGCTTTGACTACGTCATGCACTTCCTGACGGTGTTCTGGAAGGTGCTGTTCGCCTGCGTGCCCCCCACGGAGTACTGCCACGGCTGGGCCTGCTTCGGCGTCTGCATCCTGGTCATCGGCCTGCTCACCGCCCTCATCGGGGACCTTGCCTCCCACTTTGGCTGCACCGTGGGCCTCAAGGACTCCGTCAACGCTGTGGTCTTCGTGGCCCTGGGCACCTCCATCCCCGGTAACCCCCTGGGGACCACCAGCGGGCTAGGGTCTCGGAGAGGCCAGGCAGAGAAAGGTCCTGCAGAGATGAGCCGATAGGATCATCCAGAACGCATGTGGGGGGCCCCAGAGGAGTATCCTGGTGGATAATAGAGGCAGGTGGGGGTCCCCTAGATTCACTGTGAGTAGAGTCCCCAAAGCAACCAGGGGGAGCGCCCCACCAGGTGGAGCTCAGGAGGTGGGAAATGCTAGAGCCTGATGATGGGTTCCATAGAAGCAGGATGTTCGTTTCCCCTTCTCTCCCCTGCCCCGCCAAGGAACCAGATAGAGCTCTGTTGCTGGGCATGAGACGAACCAGGCCAGTGAGTTTTGAAGCTTTCCCGAAGATGAGGGAGCGAGTAGAAACCAGAGGTTGAAGGCGGGGTTGCCATACAAATAAGATGGTGGCGTTTCAGAGGCCATGGCTTATGTCCCATTAAAACGCGGTGGCCACGGTCCCCTCTTCCCAAATAAACCCGAGCGAGAGTCCCTTCAACACCGGGTGTCAGAGACTGCAGTTCCTGCAGGAGGAGGGAGGCCAGGTGGGTGGGGAGGCCGAAACCTTGGTTTCCACATCGCTGTGGTCACCAGCCAGGTGTGGTGCTGTCCTTGGGGAATGTTGGTCTTTCCAAGCCTGCCCTCCAGACCAGAGGCCTGAGTTGTTAGCAAGACGTTCGGGAGGGGGGGGGGGGGGGGGCGCAGAGGCCAGGCCCCTGCTTGACAGAAACCACGTGGGGAAGGGACAGGAAAGGGGTTGCACGGGGTGGAGCCGGGCACTGACCTGACCCGGCCTGGTGGCAACGAGCCGATTGGGCCCAGGGAAAGCAGGCAGTGGGTCACGGGAAGCAGCGATTCCCGTGGAAAGCAGGCAGCAGGCTCTGTAGGGTGCAGAGTGGATCCCACGAAAATCAGGCAGTGAGTCCCTGGAAGCAGGCTTCGTCCCACAGGAAGCGGGCACCGGGTCCCACAGAAAGCGACAACGAGTCACATAGAAAGCAGGCAGAGGCCCGGCCGGCGTGGCTCCGTGGTTGAGCATCAACCTTTGAACCAGGAGCTCACGGTTTCATTCCCGGTCTGGGCACATGCCCAGGTTGTGGGCTTGATCCCCAGTGGGGGACGTGCAGGAGGCAGCCGGTCCATGATTCTGTCATCACTGATGCTTCCATCTCTCTCTCCCTCTCCCTTCCTCTCTGAAATCAATAAAAAAAAAATATTTTTTTTTTTTAAAAAGAAAGAAAGCAGGCAGTGGATCCCAGTGAATGTAGGCAAGTCCCCTAGAAAGCAGGGAGCGAGTCCCACGGAAATCGGGCAGCGAGTTCTACAGAAGCAGGCGGTTGGTCCTGTAGAGCAGGCATAGGGATGGCATAGGGATGGCATAGGGATGGCATAGGGATGGCGACAGACGTTCCCTCTTGGGTGGGATCAGGGCCTCACACTCTTGTCTATCACAGGGTGCCCCCAGGGCTGCAGGGGGGAGGAGGGGCCTGCGCCAGCCAGGCCTGAGTCACGGGGCGACCCAGGGGCGTGGGGAGGCTGTGTGGGGCCTGGTCACGGGGCGTGGGGAGGATGTGTGGGGTCTGGTCACGGGGCGTGGGGAGGCTGTGTGTCCGATGGGCAGCAGGCGAGGGGACGGGTCGACGCCAGGACCCGGGGTGACCCGCGCGTGTCTCTGCCCGCAGACACCTTCGCCAGCAAGGTGGCGGCGCTGCAGGACCAGTGCGCGGACGCGTCCATCGGCAACGTGACCGGCTCCAACGCGGTGAACGTGTTCCTGGGCCTGGGCGTGGCCTGGTCGGTGGCCGCCGTGTACTGGGCGGTGCAGGGCCGCCCCTTCGAGGTGCGCACGGGCACGCTGGCCTTCTCCGTCACGCTCTTCACCGTCTTCGCCTTCGTGGGCATCGCCGTGCTGCTCTACCGGCGCCGGCCGCACATCGGCGGCGAGCTGGGCGGCCCGCGCGGCCCCAAGATCGCCACCACCGCGCTCTTCCTCGGCCTCTGGTTCCTCTACATCCTCTTCGCCAGCCTCGAGGCTTACTGCCACATCCGGGGCTTCTAGCGCCCCCAGACTCGGCTCCCCCCCGAGACGGCCACGCGCGCGCTCCCGCGGCCTCCGGAGAGGCGGCCTCCTGCCCGGACTCAGCCTCCCTGCCTCCTGGGAATCCGCCTCCCCGGCCCACGGCCCCCACCGACAGCCCCTCCCTGCCCCTCGCGAGCCTCCCAGGCCCTCCTCCCATTCGGTACCCCCTCCAGCCCGTCCACACCCCTGGGGGGGGGCGGGTGCCGCCTCGAGGCCCCGCCCTCAGGGACCCTCCCCAGACACCCAGCCCTGACTCCCACCGAGGACCCCCAAAGGGGAAGGGCCTCGGAACTTCGCCCTCCCTGGGCCCTTGAAGGAGGCGGGTCCACCCCAGGATATCCAGGATCTCAGCCATTTCCCCACCTTCAGGGGGCGCCATTCAGCCCCCCAGGGCAGGGGGGGAGGGCGGGGGGGGGGCGTGCATAGGGGGGCACACCTCCCTGGCTTCTCCGCTCAGGCCCTTGGGAGCGCGCTCATTCTGGAGGCTGGAGAAGGGAGGGGAGCAGTCGGGGTTCAGAGCTGGAGGGGGCGCCTGTGGGACCCGCCATTTCTCACCTTCCAGCGCCCCGCTCTCGTCCACTACCTCCGAGAGCCCAGCCACGCCCCGGACGGGGCCTGTGTGTACATAGTGTGTGGGGGAAGGGGTCGCGGGAGGGTGCATGTCCTGGGGAAAGGGGGTGGCCGACTTTCCTTTGGAGAGGGCAGAGACTCCCCCAGCCATGAGAACGGACTTTGGGGAGGAGGCCGGGAATCAAAGGGAGTCCAGCCATTCCCCCCCACCCCCCCACCCCGACAATCCAGACGGCTCATCGTGCCCGCAGTGCCAGCCAACCCGGGCAGGACCCTCGAAGAGGAGACCGAGGGTCCCAGAGGACCTACAAGCCAGCAAATGCTGCCACATCTCTGCCTGATGGGGAGCAGGGGCGGGTGGGAGGGCGGGGCGGGGGGGGGCATTTTTAACTTTGGGGGCCACCCATCTGCTGGTAGGCCACCTGCGTTTTCTTACTGTTGATGTTTCCCCGCGCAAAGGACATACCTGGGGCGTGGGGAGTGCGGCCCGCTTCTTGGGGCTCCGAGGATAACCCCGCAGCCCCCATCACACCCCGCTTCCCACGGGTTTTTAGCGTCCGGTCGTCCTGTTGTGCACCGGCCCAGCACCCCAGACTGTCGCCCCCTCCCCTTCTCCTCTCCCAGCTCACCAGCACCAGTCACTGTCTCTTTTCTCTGTGATTTCTGTAAAAGTTGCCATAAAACTTGGAAATTCTGCCTGGGAAACGGCCTTCCGGTGAGAAGTTGGGAGGCAGGAGGAGGGAGCGAATGAGGGCTTTGGGATTTCGGCAGCTGGGAAGTAGACCAGGAAATCTGGTTTTTTTTTCCAGCCCCCCCCCCCCCTTCTCTGCAGGACACACCCACATGCAACCAGCCACCCAGAAGGTCCACACAGCTCCCCCCCGCCCCCCCCCCCCGCCACGCCCTCACTCCTGGCCCGGAGCTTCCCTAGCCACGCCCCTAATCCATCAGCAACAAAATATTCCTCTACACCGGGCGCCCTGGGAACCAGATTTGCCTGAGCAGGAGCTGGGGTTGATGGGGGGGTTCCCCGAATAAAGCAAGCCACTTTCTCAGAATGCCGGAATAGGGGGGAAGACTTGTGAATCCCTAGCCTTTTCGAGCCAGTGGTCAGCATGAACGGAGTATGCGGGCGCGGGGAGTGCAGAGAGCTCGAAAGGACCAATGATAAGAGATCCTCTCGGCCACGCTGAGGAGCTTGGAGTTTGTCCTCAGAGCAAAGGGGAGCTTTGGAAGGGATTTCATGGGGGTGGAGTGGGGCAGGCCATGGATGTCCGATTTACGTTTTCAAACGTTCCTTCTGGCTACCTGTGAGAACGGAGGCTGGGGGGTCCGGGAGGGGCCTGGGGCAGCCGAGGAGGGGGTCCCGGAGTCGGGTGGTGGGGAGGAAGGTGGGGAGAAGGGGGTGGTTGAGAGGGAGGCCCCTGCGGGAAAGGGACGGTGCGCTCAGACTAGCCGCGGAGAGTTTATGGAAGGGACGGTACGTGGACACAGGAGGGACGGCGCAGTACCCGGGGCGGCCAGTAGAGGGAGCAGTGGCCACCCTGAGCTCGGGCGTGTGAGCTGAGTCCCCGGAACCGCCGAGGCTGTGGCTGTGGCTCCAGAGGAGCGCAGACCCCGCCGACCCTCCCCAGGAGAGAAGGGGGACAGAGAGTGAACACCCCAACTTACTCCTCCCGCCCACCAGTCTCCTGCTGGAGCCCCTCCCCCCCGTCCCCGTCCCCCCCTCCCCATTGGCTCAACTCCAGCAGAAGCCGGAGGTCAGAGCGGGAATGGCCTCAGCTTCTGGGCGCAGAGAGGAGGGGCGATGGGAGTTTTCAGAGTGAGGTCTTTCCTGGGCCGGGAGCAAGGAGGAAGGGCTGAGGTCAGGGGACAGGGACACGCTTTGGGGGGTAGAGGGGGGGTGAGTAAGGGCTCAGGGGGCGAGGTAGGAAGAACAGGCGTGGAGAAGGCGCTGGGTTGAGGGGGTGCGTGCTGAGGGCGAGGTGCCTGTGGGGCGTCCAGAGACGCCAGGGAGGGGAAGCCTGGAGGGAGATTTGCCATTTGTTGACCATGAGGTGTCACCAAGCCTCGGGAGGGGGAGGGCTGCCCAGGGAGAGGGTGCGGAGTGAGAAGGGGCGCGGGCAGTGCCTTGAGGGGCTCCGACCTCTAAGGGGCACATGGAAGACGGGAAGCTGCCCACGGATCGGACCCGCCAGGAGAGGTAGGTGGTGACCTGGGCGCATGAAACTCAGAGAAGAGTTTCCAGAGTGAGGGCGTGGCCCGCAGGGTCAAAGGCTGCGGCAGGTGGAGGAGGAGGAGGAGGAGGAAGGAGAAGGGACCCCGGGATTTAGGATTTGAGGAGAGCTGTTGGGTGGAGGGTGTGGGGGCAGAAGTCAGGCTGGTCCAGAGTGAGGAGGGAGTGGCAGCTGGGGAAACTGAGTCAGGGCATGGAGGCCACACACTTTGGAGAACCTGAAGGAGAGGGGGAGCTGCTGGAGGGTGATGGGGTCCCAGAGGGCTGTCGCCAGGGGGGGGGGGGGGGCAGGTGTGACACAGCGGAGTCCTGGACAGGAGGGCGGCCGACAGCATTTGGAGAGGAGTTTGTGTGAACGGCGCCCTCAGCAGCTGGTAGTTATGGAGCCCATGATGCCAGGCTCCAGGCTGGGCTCTCCCAGTCACAGCCTCATTCAAACCGCCATTGTCCTAGCACAGTGGTCGGCAAACCGCGGCTCGGGAGCCAGGTGCGGCTCTTTGGCCCCTTGAGTGTGGCTCTTCCACAAAATACCACCTGCGGGCATACAGTGCGATTGAAACTTCGTGGCCCGTGCGCAGAAGTTGGTTTTCGGAAAGGAGATAGACGAAACTAGTATACAAGATGGGAGAGATGGAAGGGGTTGACCTCAGCGAACGTACCTCAATCAGATTGAGGATTTTTTTTAGCAAAGGCCAGCTTAGGAGCACCCTAATGAAGTTAATAACAATGTACCTACCTATATGGTTTAAGTTTAAAAAATTTGGCTCTCAAAAGAAATTTCAACCGTTGTACTGGTGATATTTGGCTCTGTGGACTAATGAGTTTGCCAACCACTGGCCTAGTGTCACTCCCATTGCCCAAGGCAGGAAGCTGAGGCTCAGGGGGCAGAGCGGCTAGGCGAGGAAGGGCTGAGGTCAGGGGACAGGGACACACTTTGGAGGAGGGGGGGGGGCATTGAGTAAGGGCTCAACTCAGTGCTGGGTGTCCCCAGAGCTGGGGACGTGGACGAGATGATGCAAAACCTTACAGATGTCCCTTCACCCCCAAACCTCACAATCCCCACCTGGATGAAGGCGTCCAAGGGAGTCAGCGTGGGAGTGACTTAAATGATTTGCCCCGGGAGGCAGCCTCACAGGAAGATTTATTTTCTTCGTGCCTCAGTGTCCTCGTCTGGAAAATGGGAACATAACAATAATGGGACCTATTTCACAGGGCCGTTGTATTCGATTGTAATTTAACATATAATTTATTAGAATTATATACACTATATTATATTAACTTCTATGTATTTTTATCATTATATTAAACTAGAGGCCCAGTGCACGACATTCGTGCAGTGGGGTTGGGGGAGGGTCCCTCAGCCGGGCCTGCTCCCTCTCGAAGTCCGAGACCCCTCGGGGAATGTCTGCCTGCCGGCTTAGACCCCATTCCCCCGGGAGCGACGGAATGCCGGGTCCTGGGAACCTGCTGTACCTCCTGAGTCCCAGCTGCTAGGCCACCAAACCCTGGGGGAGCTGGGCGGCAGGGACCAGCTTTTCTCTCCCTCCAGCCCCTGGATTCTTTTATTTTTCTTAAAGATTAAAAAAAAATTTTTAAGGTTGTATTTTTTTTTTTACATTGGTTTGTTTGACTCAGAATTCAAACATATTGAGTTGTCATGTCTTTTATTTTATTATTTTTTGTTTGTCTTTTAAATATATTTCTATTGATTTCAGAGAGGAAGGAAGAGGGAGCGAGATAGAAACATCAATGATGAGAATCATTTGATTGGCTGCCTCCTGCTTTCTTAAAGATTTTTTAAAATTTGATTTTTAAAGAGAGAGATGCCCTAGCCAGTTTGGCTCAGTGGATAGAGCGTCGGCCTGCGGACTGAAGGGTCCCGGGTTCGATTCTGGCCAAGGGCATATGCCTGGGTTGCAGGCTCGATCCCCAGTAGGGGGCATGCAGAAGGCAGCCAGTCAATGATTCTCTCTCATCTTTGATGTTTCTATCTCTCTCCCTCTCCCTTCCTCTCTGAAATCAATAAAAATATAAAGAGAGAAAGAGAGAGAGAGAGAGAGAGAGAGAGAGAGAGAGAGAAGCATGGGTCAGCTATCTCCTGCACGCCCCCTACTGGGGATGGAGCCTGCAACGGGGGCATGTGCCGTGACCATCCAACTGGCAACCTTTTGGTTGAATGATGCCCAACCCACTGAGCCACACCGGCAGGGCCCCTGGGATTCTTTAATTCACTTTATTCATTGTGGGCCTGCTCTGTGCCTGGCGCTCTGCTGGGGACACTGCAGGGGCCCCCATGTCCCTGCACTCACCGGGATCACAGCACAGTGGGGGGCACACGCTGAGCAGGGGGCCAGAGATGGCAGCCAGGTTGGGACTTTCGAGGGCAAGGACTCTGTAGCAAGACCCCAGGAGGAGGCCGATGGCCCGGAACTGGGTGGGGGAGGCGAGTGTAAGAACATAATGGGAGCTGAGGGGTCAGGGTGTGGGCAAATGGACAAGGGATGGCGCAGCACCCAGGGGCGGGGGGCGGGGTGGCAGGGGGAGCATAACACCCCCAGACTGAGGGACAGGCCGAGGGAGTGACTTCCAGAACCTGGAGAGGGGTCTGTCTGTAAGCCCTGGGAAGGGCTTCCTGTTAATATTTTTTTAAAAATATTTCTACCGATTTCAGAGAGGAAGGAAGAGGGAGAGAGACATAGAAACATCAATGATGAGAGAGAATCATCGATTGGCTGCCTCCTGCACGCCCCCCACTGGGGATCGAGCCCACAACCCGGGCATGTGCCCTTGGCTGGAATCGAACCTAGGACCCTTCAGTCCGCAGGCCGGCACTCTATCCACCGAGCCAAACCGGCCAGGGCGTTAATATTTTTATTAAGATACATGAATAACAGGGATCCGAAGTAATTGTGGTTTAAATAAGACTACACTCTCTCTCTCTCTCTCTCTCTCTCTCTCGTAACAGTCTGCAACTCTCCTTCATGAGGGCAATAAAAAACCCGGTTTCTCCGTCCTGTGGCTCTGACAGCCAGTCCGGCCCTGGCCTGGGAGTCCCAGACGGCTCACCTCCGGGCATGGTTCCAACCAGAGGATGGAGACGGGAGGAGAGGGCCCGGATCCACCGTCCTCTGTGAGGTTATACCCAGGAGTTCCTCGGATCACGTCCTTCTGCATCTCAGTTACCGGACCTGCGTGGCTGCCAGAGGAGCTGGGGGAAGTTGTATTCTAAGTCATCAGGCTAAAGCTCATCGAGGATTTGAGAGGGAACGGGGAAGATTGGATTTTGGAGGACAGTGAACAGCCTCCTGCGGAAGGTTTGAAGGAACACAGAGGCGATGCTCAGACACGCTCACCAATCAGATGAGAGGTACCAGCCGAATGCACTGCGGAAATTCAGGCCAAGGAGCCCCAGGGCCTTTGCATCACCAGCTCCTACATGAAGGGCCCCAACTAGAGCCAGTCCTGATCCTCTGACCTTCCCCAAACTCTGAAACCCAGATTTCCTCGGCCTCCTCTTTGTTCCCCAAGTCCTTGGCCTGTTTCCTCCAAGTAACTGGCAGCCTGAGACACACACACACACCCACTTACCCCCAGCTTCCTACCCCTCACCCACCTTTCCAGACCCTCCAAGCTTCCTGTTTTGGCATCTGTTTCTACAGAACAAAAAAATCACCCTAAAACTCAGTGGCTTAGAATGACAAGCTGTTCTTCTCTCTCACTGGGGACCAGGGACTGCAGTCACATGTGCCCGCTAAGTTATCTGGTGTCTGAGATGCCCCTCACCAGGCTGCGCCGGGGCCGGCTGTCAGCCGAAAGCTGCGGCTGAGGACAGGAGCCGTGTCTTCCTTTGCATTTGGTCTGCACAGGGACTCCCTCTGTCCCTGTGTCCTCGGCCGAGTAATACCCGCCTGCGTGAACACAGCACACTGCTCACCCAGCCTCCGTGAGGGACGCTGAGCCTGGAGCTCTCATGTTTGTTTCTCTCCTTCTTTGCCATGTCTCACATGCTCACAGTGTTTTAGGTTCGGAAGGTATATTAATGAGGGTTCTCCAGAGAAACAGGACCAATAGGATGTGTATTAGATAGATAGATAGGTAGGTAGATAGATAGGTAGGTAGATGATAGATAGATAGATAGATAGATAGATGATAGGGACTTATTCTTTTTTTTTAAAAAAAAGGGGGGAGAATGATGATTTTTATTTTTTTAATATATTTTATTGATTTTTTTTACAGAGAGGAAGGGAGAAGGATAGAGAGTTAGAAACATCAATGAGAAAGAAGCATCGATCAGCTGCCTCCTGCACACTCCCCACTGGGGATGTGCCCACATCCAAGGTACATGCCCTTGACCGGACTTGAACCTGGGACCCTTGAGTCCGCAGGCCGACGCTCTATCCACTGAGCCACACCGGTCAGGGCGTGACTTATTCTTTTAAACTGGTCCATGCAATTGTGGGGCTGGGCTGGCAAGTCCAAATGCTGCAGGCGGGCCAGCAGGCTGACACCGATGCTGCAGCTCAAGTCCAAGTGCAGCCCGGAAGCAGGATTCTCCCTCAGGAGGCCCCAGTCTTTTCTCTTCAGACCTTCACCTGGTTGGGTGAGGCC